>NC_066892.1:29869164-30013494 GCF_022985175.1 Labeo rohita
AAATCAGTAAAATACTGATAAATACATTAAAAAGGTGACTAGTTGATGATCCTGACCAATCCCTAACTGAACAAATAGCAAATAATCTTCATCAAAGTTTCTGTCAACATTTTTTCTAAAACAAGACAATATCATTTTCATGACTTAAACTTTCATAACAGAAAATGACGTCAACCATGTGGACTATTCACAGAACGCACAGTGCTTCACGTTATGTCTTCAGTGCATGTAAACAGTTGGATGTGAGTGTAATTATCTGTCAGTGGGGTAAGAAAAATAATCTTGATTTCCCCCCCAGGAGACAAGACTAAATAGCTTACGTCATTTTGCTTGTCTAGTAAACGCATCTTGATTTAAGAATTTTTAGATATTTTGACAAGAAACAAGACAATGTGCATGTCCTTAATATCTTTCATATCATTCATATTAACAGCTTAATAGTTGCTTTCTCCAGGAACATGTTAGAGAATGTTAGAGAAACGCTTAATGCATTACAGTTTAACTATACCCATTAGATTTTAGAACTAAATCTACTGTAGATTAAGTTAGATGACATTTCGATGACTAAAACTAGACTAAAACAATTCAGAAACATGAGTAAAGCTAAAAAACTATGGTTAAAACTGAATCAAAATTTGCTGTCAAAATGAACACTGGTTTCCCATAAGAATAAAAGTGATAAAAAATGATCAAACGCAATGTTCCCTTAACATCCACATAAATAATTTAGTTTTTGAAACAAGTGGATGTTTTGAAAAGTTACGAAAGGCTTTATGGCTCTGTGAAACGTCTCCTCTGCTCCACGCATTCATACAGAAAGACTCCTGAAACGCCAAAAACATCCACAAACTTCACAAACAAGCTTAAAACGGCTACTAGCCGACCACAATTACTGCTCCGCTGTCACGGCCTCATCCCAGGATATATTTACCAGCTCGGAGTATAAATACACATAAACAGAGAACCAAAAATAAAACGCCACGGGTGGAGAAATATGAAAGCCAGAGGTGCAGCCAGTGTCGTCTGGATTGCGGTCGGCCGTCCGCCGCCGTTTCTTCACTCCGCTGCGTTTTAGAGACTCGCTCACCACTGCACTACAGCTCCAGCAGTTCATGAGGCACAATGACAGCGCTGAACGCACACATTTGTGCAATTGTTTGCTTAAAATGTGCGTGAAAGGATAACGCAAAGCAACGAAGCTTTAAGGCATGTGATTGGATCAGGAGGCTGCTGAAGTGAGTTATGCTGCGTTTAACACTCAATCATAACCCCACTGTGAACGTGTGCTGATTTACTGATGCGGTACTGACCAGAAGGGGTCGCTCATCACGTCCCGCCCGTCGAACGAGTACAGCGGGACGCCGGCAGGGAGGAGATGATTGGAGAAGATGCTGTCCCAGTTCTTGAACAGGACCTCACCCTACACACACAAAACACATCAGACACCTGCTTCTCTCATTACAGCACATACACCTAACAGAACATACACTGGCTTACAACATGAGTGAAATACATCAGTTCAGACTCTTAAAGGAGAAGTCCACTTCCAAAACATAGATTCAGATATAATGTAGTCACCCCCTTGTCATCCAAGATGTTCATGTCTTTGTTTCTTCAGTCGTAAAGAAATTATTTTTTGTGGAAAACGTTTCAGCATTTTTCTCCATATAATGGACTGATATGGTGCCCCGAGTTTGAACTTCTAAAATACAGTTTAAATGCAGCTTCAAACAATCACAAATGCGGTTGTAAATGATCCCAGCTGAGGAAGAAGGGTCTTATCTAGTGAAACGATTGGTTATTTTCATAAAAATAATACAATTTATATACTTTTTAATGTCAAACGCTCGTCTTTCTTACTCTGTCTGGACTGTTTTTGTTCCGGTTCATGTCAGTTAGTGTATGTGGAAAAACTCCCATCTCATGTTCTCCCTCAACTTCAAAATCGTCCTATATGGCTGTTTTCCCTTTTTTGTTAAGGGTGTTTGATCTTCTTTGCATGTTCACTTTGCAAACACTGTGTCTGTACTTCTGCAGCGATGTAGGATGATTCTGAAATGATTTTTGAAGTTGAGGGAGAAAATACGATTGGAGTTTTTCGACATACCCGAACTGTCTTGAGCCAGAATACACAGAGTTCAGGGAGAGAAAGACAAGACGAGCGTTTGACATTAAAAAGTATTTAAATTGCATTTTTTTTATAAAAATAACCAATTGTTTTGCTAGATAAGACCCTTCTTACTTGATCGTTTATGACCGCATTTGGCATTTTGCAAGTTCAAAATCGGGGCACCATATCAGTCCATTATATGGAGAAAAATCCTGAAATGTTTTCCTCAAAAAACATAATTTCTTTACAACTGAAGAAAGAAAGACATGAACATCTTGGATGACAAGGGTGAGTACATTATCTGTGAATCTTTGTTTTGGAAGTGACTTCTCCTTTAAAGGGACAGTCAGCTTTCTGAGCCTATACAACTTTTCTTCTCTCACAAGTAAAGCTTTAAAGCCTTTAAAGACACAATAAAAGTATGATATCATAACTTTGTGTGCAGAAACACACTACAGTCCAAAGTTTGGGGTTTGTAATTTCTTAATGTTTTTGAAAAACTACTTGAAGAAAAGTTTTAATTTCTTGGTAACTCTGGAACAATAGCGTTATTATTACTGACTATAATTTTGACGTCTTCCTTTGCTTTTCTTGAGTTCATGACAGCAGCAGTAACTGATGACTGATTGATGAACAAATCATTCCTTTCAAGTAAGTTTTCAGTGAATCTTTTGCTCTGAATTTGTTCATAAATCGAAATAATCCAGTTTGTGACTCAACGATCCAGCATTTCCAGCTCACTAGAGGAGAAAGTTATCTGTAAATCAACTGTGGAAATACAGCACAGCATGAAGGAAGTCAGTAAATGATTCATTATTCTGGGTGCACTGTCCCTTTAAGATCCATTTACATTAAGAACAAAAATGTCTATTCACACAACAGACAAGTGAAAAGCATTGAGAAGTATGACCTATAGTTGAGCACAGGCCTTAAATATTAAGACAAGGAACAGAAACAAGTGAGTTTCCTTTACAGAGAAACTGATGAGTGGTCATGACTGGGAATTATCAGTAGGAATGACAGAAAGACGTTTTTTACCCTCAGGTTGACGATCGGCATGTTTGTTCGGTACATGGGCTGCACGATGTCAATCAGGTCCTGTAGGTGGTGTGAGAGGAAGGCCTTGTAATCGTCTCTGATGCCCATGGCTTGAGCTTGAGTCCTGCAGAGTTTATTAACCGAATAGATGGAGCCCAAGTTTCCCGTCAACGGTGAGTTGAGAGCCACCAACCGCAGCTGACAAACACAGGACAACCACACGCGTCATACGACGGCATATATCCGCAATCATAATCTGAAAAAATACTTCAAATGTGTAGTTTATAGTAGGGAATCACTGGCAAACATCTGCACTATCAGTCATCATCCTGTCAATCAAAAGGGGGCGTGAAAAAGTGTGAAGAAAATGTCTCTTAACGTCAATGTGATAATAATGCATTAACACAATCTCACTTTTAAGCGCCGTTAACAAAGGTTCTGTTTGACCCTCTGAATTACTTATACTTCAAACCAGGGTTGCCAGGTCCATATTTTTTCCCTTCAACAAACATTATTTATAGTGCACTTCCCATTTAATAATTGTAGAGAGTTTTGTGCTTCGTTACTTCTGATAAGAAACAAAGTCTCAGCTCTCAAATTCTGTCATTCTATCACAAAAATTCAAAAATTATCGTATTTTGATGCTCTAAAACAGCCTATGATCAGTTTACTTCTGGAAAGTTATCTAGTGCTCACAACTTGTTAGTTAGCTATAAAAAAAACACCAGATCTTAGAGAGAGATTATTCACTGTTAAATAAGTCTCTGACTCTGTTCTTAATAATAACCTCTAATACTATATTAATGATTTAAATGAGAGAGAGAGTTTACAGTGTTAGAAGAGACGTCACTCTGAATGATCAGTATTGGTGGAGGAACTGAGTATCAGGGAGTATCAGTACTATAGGAACACACCAGAATGCAGACACACACACACACACACAGAGCAGCGAGTCTGTAGTTTGAGTGTCTGTTTGCATTGGTCTGTGTTCATAAACCCAGACCGGCTGGACGATCTTCACCAGCAGCAGATGGACGGCACCATAATTTAGTCTAAAACGGGAGCTCTGGACGCCGCAGGAACATTTTTAGAGGCCTGATGATCCTGAGGCTTCGAGGGGTTCCGACCACTGTTTTTCAGAACCAAACCATGACAAATCTCAAATCTCACATTTGTCTCTGTGGACGACAGCCTGGGAACGTTTGTGAGGGAAGACGGAGTGAGACTGTTCAGAGCAACATGCATTATGGGACAGAAACGCTGTAAAACTGACACATTCTGTGGTTTTAGCGCAGCTATAAAGAAGATTCCAGCAGGAGGAGCCCAACACTGAACACACATCAACACATATGAGCATATCGCAATAGATTTCAGCCTTTTGATGATATTCAGTATACACCTCAATATTCAATATGTTCTGAAACGCCCTAATAATTACCCTCTCTACCTAATAACTCTCTCTTTTAATCAAAGGAACCAATATTTTAACCAAACACATATGTGACCCTGGACCACAAAACCAGTCTTAAGTATCATGGGTTTATTTGTAGCAGTAGCCAAAAATACATTGTATGGGTCAAAATGATGGATTTTTCATTTATGCTAAAAATCATCAGGATATTAAGTAAAGATCATGTTCCGTGAAGATATTTTGTAAATTTCCTACTGTAAATATATCAAAACTTAATTTTTGATTAGTAATATGCATTGCTAAGAACTTTTGGACAACTTTAAAGGTGATTTTCTCAAGATTTTTTTCAAGATTTATTTGCACCTCAGATTCCAGATTTTCAAATAGTTGCATCTCAGCCAAATATTGTCCTATCCTAACAAACCATACATCAATGGAAAGATTATGTATAGATTTAGAAAAATGTATCCTTATGACTGGTTTGTAGACATGCAGATTCAAGCTGATTACTGCATCTGTTCTAGTCAAAATATTTTCTCTGCACTGTTTTCAGTTAATGATATTTAATCATTTTAATTTAAATGCGCCACAGATTATATGATGCAAGTACAGTTACACATTTGAAATTGTGGCTTAAGTGTCCAGAAAATATTAATAATTAACAACTTATTGGGGAAACTGTCTATAAATAAATAATTTCTGTATATATTTACTAAAATATTTTAATATATTATATATAAAATGTGGTCTGAAATATTTTTTTAAATAACAAGGATGCATTAAATGGATCAAAAATGCCAGTAAAACATTAATAATGATTTCTGAAGGATCATGTGGCACTGAAGACTGGAGTAATGATGCTGAAAATTCAGCTGTGCATCACAGAAATAAATTACAGTTTAACAGATATTCACATAGAAAACAGCTGTTTTAAATTCCAATAATATTTCACATTTTTACTGTATTTTTGATCACATAAATGCAGCCTTGGTGAACAGAAGAGACATCTTTTGAACACTCCCAAAACTACTGAACGCTAGAGTGTATATATATATATATATATATATATAAAAAAATGTGATGACACGAATTGCTGAATTAGAGTTGCTTAAAATTATCCTTTCAAAATAATCACTGTAAATATATGCTGTGAATATTATATATTATATATATCATCCAGCCCTCATTCAAACACAGACAAAAGAAAAATCCCAAAACAAATAAACCAGTTTCTCTGTCTCTTTAAGCATATTTACTCAGCTGAGTTAAGGCTGCTCTGTTCCTGCTCAAAATACAGTGTAAAGACACAATGCTGCATCACAGCCAGACTAAATTATGCCAGCTCTGATTCACCTCAGCATCTACTGTCAAAACTTACACATAACATATGACCTATGACACGTAAATGCCACCTCAGAGGAGCTTCTGTGCCACCTCTGCACTGTGATTTTGGCATCACACTCACACACACACACACACACACACACACACAAAGACTTACTGCGTTTCCGGTGTGTATTCTGGGTGTGTGAGTGAGTTGTGGGGTCAGCATCAGAGGTTCAGCCTGTAGGGAAAAACAGAAACACAAACATTCACACTGTAAATGGGTGCCATGAGACTTAAAATAGTTACTTTTCCATATTAAAAAGCTTTTTCGGTCCAATATAATGTGTTAAATGAAATGCAGTCCTTACATCATCCTGTGAGAGGAGGGTGGATGAATACATCTCGACCAGCCCGCCGAGCTGCGGAACAAACACCTCATGAAATCTGAGAAACTCAACTTAAGCTGTGAAATGTGAAGAGTTTGATGAGTGATTTCATTTGGACAGCTGCTATAAGTTACCTGAATCTCTCTCCAGCCTCCTGGAACCTTTATATAGACTTTACTAGAGTCAATGACGAAACACAGCGTCCCGACCTCATCCACAGACGACTGCTGTCTCATGGCCTGCAGACTCGCATACTTCCTGACCTGCAGAAAAAAGACATGCCGTACACTACAGTCAAATAAAAATACACAACTTCTGACATAAGTCAGTTTTTGATCACACTTTATTTTAAACTCCAGTTCTCACTATTAATTAACTATATACTGTGACTTTTGCCTAAATAAACTCTCAAATGACTGCTTATTAATAGTTGGTGAGGCAGTTGTTAAGTGTATGGAAACTTAAGTGTACCTTAAATTTTAAATTTCAAGTTGACTAAACAAAAAAAAATTAAGTCAGCAGGGTAACAAATTATTTTAAGTTAAAACAACTTTTTGGAACTTTTTTTTTTTTTTTTTTTTTTTTTTTTTACAGTGTAGATACTTTTCTGCATGACTGATGAGTAATTTTATTTGAATATATCATTGCATGAAATTTATAAAATCACATTATCTGAGAATTATCAGCATTAACCCCACTGGAACGAATGGACTTTCATTAAATTCCTTCAAATGAATACACCATGACTGCTCAAAAACAGTCCAAATTTATGAAACCTACATATATGTTTTTAACAAAACATAAATTACTTTGAAAAGTTTTCAAACTAAATAAATTCACTTTAGTTGCGTAAACTTGCACTTTCTGGTGAAATTAGATTTTTTTAAGGGATGTATCTTAAAAAAAAATAAATAAATAAAATTATATAATTCTTAATAAAAATAATTAAAAATATTTTAATTCTTAAAATTCAGAAAAAATAAATGAGGTGTAATTTGAGGGTCTTGGAACTTTTGCAAAATTACTACAATTTTTTTTTTTTTTTTACACATCTCGTTTTAGTCACCCGAATGCATTGTGATGGTTTTACTGGATTGCGTTTCCAGGCAGTGAATCTTTCTGAATGAATCTGAGGACGAGCTCCACCATGTTTGAGGAATCAGACCAGACTCTTCACAAAGGCCAAAATCAGCTATGAGCATCTTGAGACATCCTACAAGAAATATGACTGTATTCTGCAAGCTGACCTCATTTACCGCTGTGAACATCTCAAGATAGTGTTTGCATAAGGAAACTGGAGCAGAGTGACATTAAAGCAGATGAGATTCATTTAAGATCGGACCGTCAGTGTTGTGTTTTCACTCACGGCGCTGGAGGCCTCCGCGGCTCGTCCCGGGGGCCCGGGGGGTCCAGGAGGGCCAGGGATCATCACGCCTGAAACAACATGAACTCTTGAGCATCTATGCATATCAAAGTGTGACAGCAGCACAAGTGTTTGCCTTCATCACGGTGAGATGAAGAGCTGTGGGACGCTCAGCAGGACCAGCGTCTGAAAGCCATTTGCTCCCTCATAACCTTACATCAACAACACATCCACTCCTGCGTCAGAGCAGGAAATCAGGACGGCTTCAAACAAACAAACACGTGAACCTCATGACCCGCACCTCATGAAGAGCTTTAGCGACCCGGACTGAGCTGAGGATCACCACGGATTTGTAAAAAGACTTCTGAAACGTCAAATAATTTGAGGTTTCTCGTACCAGATCCGTGTTGTCCAGGAGGTCCGGGAGGTCCCGGCGGTCCAGGAGGTCCAGCGACGCCGGTTCTCCCGATACCTGGTGTGCCGGAGGGTCCTCGTGGTCCTGGATGACCAGGAGGTCCAACAATGGATTCTCCTTTAGGACCCTGCTGACAAAACCAACACAATTACACATTTCACGGCAATACATGTGAAAAAAACACTGATCATTGCATAAAAACACCAGACCTGGTAGAATAAAAAAAACAACAATAATAATAGTTCAACCAATAATAAAAATCTTGTCTTTTAAATAATAATAACAGCGTGTGGATTTTAATTTGTGAGCAAATAATGCTTCTTAAATTAAAATGATTTTGAAGCAATTATTTTAAAAAAAAATCTATAATATATCAGTATCAAAATTATCTATTACCAGTATCATTTTAGTATCATTGAGATATTTTTCTAATATTTTCAATCCATTTTTATTTATATTTTCCAGGTTCAAAGATCTAGCAATTTTGTGTTTTGTCATTTTTACTAGGTATTGTTATATATGAAGCTCTAATTAATTTATTCCAGTTTTAGTTTTAGTTATACCTGTACATTAAATTAAATACATTTAAATTAGAATTTTTGCCTTTGAAATCACCCGAAAAAACATTTATATATATATATATATATATATATATAATTTAGTTAACGTTTATTTTCTTTCAAGTAATAGTTTATTTTATTTTTATTTTTTAGTTATTTATAGTGTCAGTAAAAACCCAGTCTATTACTGAGATTCTAACAAATAAGGTTTGTTTTTTTGGCTATAAGCATTTGAGAATGTTCTAAAATAGCTGAAAAACTGGTTTATTTATCTTTTGTTATGTTCTAATTGGGATGTAAGTGTGAAAGTGAACTCGAGTGATCTCAGTCATTATCCTCAGAGTGATTCAGTTCATTGTGCTTCATTTGTCCAGTGTGATGATTGTCTTCTCTGAATGAAGGCTATTACCCTACCAGACGAGAAGTAATGTGCAAATCATCACGTCAATTAATTCATGACGGCACATTTCAAATAAAACACACACCTCCAATCACATAGAAAGATCAAAAACGCTTTGAGTTTGAGAAGAGAACAACCAGAGAGACGGCAATAAATGTGAGGAGAAATCAAGATTGAGAGACAGAAAAAAACAAGAAAAGAAGAGGATAGAAATGAGAATGAGATGAAAAGAAGAGAGAGAGACACCGCAGAAAAATAACAAGATATGAACCCTGAACAGCCTGATATATGAAATAACATGATCAGAAAATGGATCAGTTTATTGAGCTAATTCATATCTATACATGTTTATGGCATTCTACTCATATTTGTGACCCTGGAGCACAAAACCAGTCTGAAGTATCTCAGGTATATTTGTAGCAATAGACAAAAATACATTGTATGGGTCAAAATTATCAATTTTTCCTACCGTAAATATATCAAAACTTAATTTTTGATTAGTAATATGCATTGCTAAGAACTTCATTTGAACAACTTTAAAGGTGATTTTCTCAGTATTTAGATTTTTTTGCACCCTCAGATTCCAGATTTTCAAATAGTTGTATCTCGGCCAAATATTGTCCTATCAGAACAAACCATACATCAATGGAAACATGATTTTTTTCAGCTTTCATGATCTATGAATCTCAATTTCAAGAAATTTACACTTATGGCCCAGGATCACATCTGATCAAATATGGCTCATATAGTCTGATATAGTGAGAATATGAAGGGAAAAAAACAGCTCAAATGTATTTCAGAGACTCAAACTGAGCAAAAAAAATGAATTTGGTGCAGATGCTGATACAGTATTGTTATGATGAAATTCTGCTTGTAATGTAAATCAGTGAGATCTTTATATAACAGCAGAGCAGATACTGACATCAAATGATGTAAATATCAGTGGTCTCTCTATATCTCCAGTAAGACGAGATGATCCAAACATATAATGCAACGTTTGAGAGGTGAACAAATAAATGTTCCTCAAAAGACGAGCAGTGTTTTGGAGGCTTGTGAGATCATTCCTCCACTGAGGAGCAGTGAAAGTAAAGCTTCTGGAAATAAATGTTCCTCAAAAGATCCTGATGATCAGATTTGATACTCGCTGATTTTTCTACAAAATGATTGATGGAGAATCAGGTAAAGCCAAGCTGCTCCAGTCCAGTGAGTGTTCATCTGGAAACATGACTACAGTTATTTTGACGTTTACTTGATCAAAATCAGTCAAGACTTGACAGCAAAAACAGACGTGAAGCAGCAGCTGAAGGAGGATGTTTGTATAATTACACTAAAAGAGCTTTGACTGAATAAAAATCTCTCAACTACCAATCAGGTGACAGAAAACAGAGCAGATTGTGTGAAACAGGTTTAACAGCAAAGTTTGATCATGTTGATCAGTTAGAGCCGCCTTAACTCAAGATCAGCAGCGTCACAGGGGTTTAATGCAACTCTTCCTTCTGAGTCTGATGGAGGAGTGGCAGCATAAGTGTGTGAAGGGGTGTGTGTGTGTGTCACTCACCGCTAAACCTGATCTCCCTGGCAGCCCTGGCATCCCGGCTTCTCCTTTCTCTCCTCTGAATCCCTCATCTCCTTTAACAGCCTGACAGTCATGCATTCAACAACACAACAACAACAGTTCTTCAGTCTCTACTGAATCAGTCGCTCACAGCAGAATGTCTGAAAACTCGATGAAACTCACCGTGATTTTGGTTCCCAGTGTGTTTCCTATGAGAAGAACACATCAGAGCATCAGAAACACACGCGAGCTCACGACGACACACATGAAGTGACAAACTGCTGAAGTAAAGGAGGAGCGATTCTACTCTCTCAGTGACGTGATGTGATTGTCAGGTACGTACCAGAGGAGGATGTTGATGAAGAGTCAGATGATGAGCTCCTGGCGCCCTCTACAGAACAGGAGCACACAGTCAACACAAACAGATAACGCTGACGACTAACTGCTTCAAATAGTATATTTTCAAAATGAATAAAATTGTGTTTTTATTTTTGAAAATTACAGATTGCTGAAATGACACTCTTCACCTTTACTATGATAAAACAAAAATTAAAACAGAAGAGTAATCATAAGCAGGCAACATTTCTGATTATTATCAATGCAAAAAACAGTTGTGCTGCACAATATTTTTGTGGAAACTGTCATACATTTTATTTTTCAGGATTCACAGAATAATAGGAAGTTCAAAAGAACCGCATTTATTTAATAGAAATAAATAGAAATCTTTTCTAACATTATAAATGTCTTTACTGTCACTTTTGATCACAGGGTTCCCACTCCTTCATGAACACCAGATTCAAGGACTTTTTAAAGCACCATTTATTTTATATCAAGCACCTGTCGAATTCACACGCCAGCGTATGTAGCGTCATGAAAGACCTCGTACAGTACTTAACGTTTCACTTACACTTAACATCTACATTACAAATGTCAGAGTAACGAGGTTTTGAATGTGTAGTTTTCATAAATTTAGAGCATTTTGAGCAGTCATCTTCAAAGGAATTTAGAATTTCTTAAACATTGATAAAAATATATATATATATTCTTGCATCAAACTGTTTTTTGCTGTAATTCTTGTAAAAGATTTAAATTTGAAAGAATTTCTCAATTTTTAAATGGATAAAAAATGGTTAAACAGGGCTCCACACTAACTTTTATTTTTAGGAGTTGTGCTAAAATTCTAAAAAAAAATTAGAAGCACAGTCAAAAATTTCAGGAGCACCTTCTAATCAATAATCAAATTCTGATCAAATATTAGCCTTCCCATCACGAGACAATATTTGACTCCTTAAAGTGATTTACAGGAAACGTTGTTTTTACCTTTGTAATGGCGTTTTTCTAACTTTATTAAAAGTATGTCATCTTTTGTCAAATTAAAAAATATATTTATAATCTTTTATAAAAAATTCTAATTAAAACAACAGAATAAAAAAACAAGTAGAATAAGAATAATCAAATGAAATAAGTATAAAAAATTTTTACTACAGAGGTGCACAGAAGAACACAAAAGCGTCTTGTAGGTGTATTTTCATATGTTTAATGAGGCTCAGCGGTCGCATGAGTGCAGTTAAATTCATAAATTCATGCTGAGGTTAATGTTTTATATATAAAATTTTGAATGTAGAAATATTAAATGATTTAAATAACTGAAAAGATACTTTAAAATGAAAGTAAAACTGCCAGTAGGTGGCGGCAAGTCACTGATTTTATCACTGAATCGTTCATTGAATTGATTCGTTCGAACGGCTGATTCATTCAGGAACGAAGCAAGTGACTCTCTATGAATGGGAAATTTAACCAGATTAGTTTAAAAACAGCAATTCATGCATAAACCAAACAACGCTGTGTTTGAACGGAGATGTGCAGCAGTTCAGCTGTTACTTTATTTGAAACAATTTTCGTTGACTGATTGAGCAAAATCAGGCCATTGTGTTCAGACAATGCAGGTCACGTAATAGTAATGTCTTGTTTAGTGCACTGTTGTATTAAATCAATATCATTTGCAAACTCCCTTAATCAATAAATCTGTCTCTCTCCTTCGTTCATCGCGATCTTCCATTATAATCAATAACGGACTGCATCAACAATTCAGTCAGACTGAACCAAAATATTGTGCATGTAAATGTAGTTGTGTTCATCAGGAATCAACATATGTCTGTGATTCATTACTCACCACTGCAAAAACACGTCAGAAACCTCTGAATCTGATGCTCTTAAATATATCTTAAGCAGTAGTTTTCAGTCATAAATGCACTGTGCGCATCAGCTCGCATGATACGATTTTTTTTTCTCGTGCTACCCCATCTGCACCCCAACCATTAACACTGTTTCATTTAGTCTTTGACTGCGCATATAGGAACATTTTTGAAATAGCACCATTCTACTAAAAATATTTCAAATTTATTTCAAGCACTTTCAAGGACCTATATTTGTTTTTAAGTACTTTCCAGGCCTTAAATCCATGTGTCTGATATTCAAGTACTTTCAAGAAGCGTGGGAGCCCTGTGATCAATTTAATGCTTTCTTGATAAAATAAAAGCATTAATTTCATCAAAAGATCGTACTGTTCTCAAACATTTGATCAGCAGGGTATGATAATCAACTCTTAAAACTCACCTTGTGTGGAATCACTGTAAACCTGAACGAAAGAAAAGAAAGACAAACGGGTGTTAATACGACCGATGAGAAACACGGTGTTAATTCAGCACATCACGGCAGAAAACATCTGGATGTGGAAACAATTGCCCGATGAATAAGCAAGAAACAGGAAATTCATGTCCTGATGAAAAATGATCTGTGTTCTCGATGAGATGAAGTGTTTCAGCAGCAGATGTTCAGGTGTGCTTGTGTAGCTACTGCACAACATTCAACAACTAATACACATTCATTCAGGAATTAAATAGAGGACTGTAAAAACATCTGGGGATCACGGCATACGAGAACAGCAGAGATGATGCTTTTATGTGCTCAGCATCATGTTGTTCAGTTAGTCTCACAGCAGCATTGTGATCACGATCATTCCTCCGTCTGTATGACGTGCAGCACACATACACATGCCTGTGTGGATTATACACACTGAATGCTGGGATAGGCACAAATGTGATGTATGAAATCACATATTTGCTACCTGATATTCATTAAGTTCATATAAAATGCACTTAATGAATTGATTATTAGCAGAGACAGTTAAAGATGGGTTAAAGGTCAAGTGTGCACAGTTAGAGTGAGAGAGTTTAAAGATGATGATGATGATGATGGTGATGATGATGGTAGTGAGCAGTAGACACGACTCAATCAGTGCGTCACACACACTCGATCACTTACGAGCTTTTTACAGCCGGGTCGAGGAGGGATTGGAAACACCGTCTATAGAAACGTGAGGTAAAGTCACACTGAGCAACAGCAGAACAGACCGTCTGTGTGTTTGAGATCAAGACCGAGACACACTTACTCCTTTAGGACAGTTGAAGATTCCTGGTCGTCCTGGAGGCCCGGGTGGTCCCGGTGGACCCTTCAGACAAAAACAAAACGCACACACACGATTTACACCATCACGAACTATCATCAAACATCATGAAACAAAGATGAGATTTTAACACACAGCCATTTCACTAATAGTAAGGAGAACTGATTAGTACAACAGCCTGCTCTCATTCTAAACGCTTACAGACACTTGCTGTTTTGTTGTTATGTAAAGTTTGTGTAACTGCCCTGAACACTCCATATCCTTCATCTCTTAGATAAAACACCTCATTTTTTGTTTTCAGAGTATGTGGAGAGAGATTGCAAGACTCTCTTTAAAGGAATAGTTCAGCCAGAAATGAAAATGTGCTCACCCTCAGGCATCCAAGATTACGACGAGTTTGTTTCTTCATCAGATTTGTAGAAATGTGTCATTCCATCGCTGTCTCACCAATGGATGCAGTGAATGGGTGCCGTCAGAATGTCCAAACAGATATTACGGATTATAGACTCATTATATTTTTGCTAGATTTGAAGAATGATTTCAAGTTAAAAATGATGGATTTGTTTCAGCTTTTGTCTTCTCAAGATGTGAACTGATGGACTGGAGAGGTGTGGATTACTTGTGGATTATTGTGATGTTTTTATCAGCTGTTTGGACTCTCATTCTGACGGCACCCATTCACTGCAGAGGATCCATTGGTGAGACAGTGATGGAATCACACATTTCTACAAATCTGAAAGCACATTTCTAATCTTGGATGGTCTGAAGGTGAGCATATTTTCAGCACAATTTCAGTTGTTTTGAACTATTCCTTTAAACATCCTTTAATTCCTTCAAGCAACTTGAATCTTACACATTTTTGAGAAAAAAAGATTTCTAGATTTGTTACTAAAGTTCCATTTAAAATATCCACGTATGTATATATATATATATATACATATATATATATGAAAGGTTTGGTTCCAAAACGCTATAAATCCATTTTGATTAATTCGAGTAAAAATGTGTTTTCTTTACCAAGAAAGTGTCTAGATGAAAACCACTACTTTCTGTTTCAAACTTTCACATAGCATCTTTAGGTTATAATAACATTAAAAATTCAAATCCAGATTGATATTTTTTTTCCCCCCCAAAACGCAATAAATCTATCAGGGCTCTACGCTTACTTTTCTTTTTAGGATCACTTGTGCTTCTAACTTAAAAAAATTTAGGAGCACAGTCAAAATTTTAGGAGCTCCTTCTAATCAATAATCAAAAAATCTGATAAAAAAAAAATAGCTTTTCCATTATGGGCTGATATTTGACTCCTTAAAGTGAATTAGAGGGGAATTTTGTTTTTACCTTCGTAATGGCATTACAACTTCATTAAAAGTATGTCATCTTTTTTTTTTTTTTAATTATATTTTATAAGCTTTTTAAAATTTATAATTAAAACAACAGAATAAGAACAAGTAGAATAAGTTACCAATCAAATGAAATTAAAAGAATTTGTACTACAGAGATGGAACAGAAGAACACAAAAGTGTCTTGTAGGTGTATTTTCATATGTTTAATGAGGCTCAGAGGTGTCATGAGTGCAATCAAATTCATAAATTCATGTTGAGATTAATGTTTTAAGTATAACATTTTGAATATAGAAATATTAAATGATTTAAATAACTGAAAAGAAGATACTTCAAAAAATAAACTACAACTGCCAGTAGGTGGCGGTTTTAATTACTGAATCATATCATTCCTTTGATTCATTCGAACGGCTTAATTATTCCAGGAATAAAGCAAGTGACTGTCTTTATGAATGGGAAATTGATTCATTTACTCACTAGATTCGTTTAAAAACACACGTTCATTCATAAATGAAACAGTGCTGTGTTTGAATAGAGATGCACAGTAGCTCAGTTGTGACTTCAATGAAATAAAGCAAAATCAGGCAATAGTGTTCTAGTCAGACAGTGTAAGTCACTTAATATTAACTTCTTGTTTATTGAACTGTTGTGTTAAATCAGTATCTCATTTACAAACTCCCTTAAAAATCATTAAAAGCTGTCACTCATCTCAGTTCATCACGATCTCACAAAGTTCCATTATAATCAACAAAACTCTCTACACTGAACAATCAGTGTCTTATTTACACTCTCTCTGCACTTTATTTATGAAAGGATTCCTCAAATATGTCTGTGATACATTACTCAATGTTGAAAACTAGGATGCGGGGTGTATTCAAAGCACCGCCTTTACTGTTTACAATGTGTGAAATGCTGCGCTGTGATTGGCTGAGCGGATAGGGAGACTGGCGTTTGTCACGGTTTGGAAAGATAGGGAGAAAACATGACAGAAGAACACGGTGGATATCACATTTTGCATAAAATTAAAAACTGCCTTTTCAATACCGACCAGATACAATACTGATTTTGGCAGGAATTCAATTTTGTAAAAACAAAAAGGCGTTTATCGTGTTTTGAAACCAAACTCTTACAACGTATTTAAACTTTCAAGACAGATAAAGCATGAACTTCAGGGCCGCTAAATGATGGCATATGCTGCTGTAGTAATCAGTGACATTTGATTTTAAAATGTGTGCAGCTATTATTGTAAAAAATACATTTAGAAAATACTTCCAGAACCAAGATCACTAAAAATGCTAAAAGTAAGAACACTTTTGTCTGATATGATAAGTCATAACAGATAGTTTTGGGGACAAATGAGATAAACTCACAGGTAAACCAACAGAATCTCCCTTTTCACCCTTATGCCCGTGCATTCCTGGACGACCCTGACAAAACACAACATCACATCCATTATCACAATGATAATATTCTGTGTACAATATATACACATGTTTGAAAGTTTAAGGTATTATAGAAATTAATACTTTTATTATTCAAGCATACATTACATTGATCAAAGTGCCAGTATAGACTTTTATAATGTTACAAAAGATTTATATTTCAAATAAATGCTGCTCTTGTGAACTTTCTATTCATCTGTGAATCCTGAAAAATAAAATGTATGATAGTTTTCACAAAAATATTGCGCAGCACAAATGTTTTATTTTACAAATTATTACAATAGAAACAGCTATTTTAAACTGTAATAATTTTACACCATTTGTACTGTATTTTTGGTCAAATAAATGCAGCATTGGTGAGCAGAAGAGACTTCTTTTACAAAATACTGCCAACCGCAAACCATTGAACATTACTGTTGATCTTGTTAAGTGTTATATAATGCTGTAATGTCCACTAATGCTGTTAATGACAGTTATTGTATGCTGTATATTGAGTGAGCACGTGCAGGTGTATGTTTTTTTACCGGACGTCCTGGAAATCCAAACTCCCCCTTTGGTCCAGCTGGTCCGATGGGGCCCTGAATGTGATGAAATAAGGCAGAAATCAGAGGAACGCAGACTAACACAAACAGGTGCGGCGCTGAGTGTCGTCTGCGCCCGTACGGGCCGCTCTCGCCTCAACGCTTTTTCCAAAACATTTTGAACAGAAGCAGCTGTACGCTAACAGCAAACCGGAAAGGGAAAACACATATGAATTGTAAAATAGTAAGGACGGCAGACTGCCTCCAGTATAACGGGGAAATAGTCCAGAGATTAAGTGAATATAATGAATGACCAGGCTTGGCTTGTTGAGTACAGGATAATAACAATAAACAATGTGACCTTATATAAAATCTGATCTCTCTCTCTTTCTCTCTCTGTACTTAATGAATTAAATCAGTTTTAACATGAAAGTAGATTTAGTATGAATGTCTGTTGCAAGAAAAGCTTTAAAACAGCTGAGTTGTGTTGAGTTGTGTAGCTCCTTGGTTCACATAGTTGCACATTAAACATCAAGCGTGTTCTGATTGGCTGTATTTTTGTCATTTCTAGTCGCAGTTTTGTTTTCAATGTGGACAGAAAATGCTGGAAACTAACACTTTAAGTTTTAGATAATGAATTTTAGAAAATGCAGCTGATGTGAAAAACTGTTGGAGAATGACATAAACATCTATATTTTTCATAATATTTGATGGGATTAATTGAACAAGCTCCCTATAAACTTTCATTTGAAATATTCATAATGAATAATAATCAAAGCCACAAAATCTTCCTCTCACCTCTTGACCAGGAGGTCCAGGAACGCCACGATCTCCCTGTGAGAAATACAGTAAAAAGCAGTGAAATCAAATGAATGCTTTACGACCATGACAAATCATGTCCGTCTATCTGAACTGTCTCAGAGAGCTTGTTAAAGTGGAATCACTGGTCTTGAGTAATGCAGCGGTTAAAGAACTGTAACGGTTGAAGAAATCGTCGCTGACCTTCAGTCCTTTCGGTCCCTGCGGCGCATGAACTCCAGACAGGATCCCCGGCTCCCCCTTCTGACCCTACAGCAGCCATTCATGCAATTAAAAACACACTCACATCCATATTCAGCAGTGATGAACTGAATCAGAATATGATACACACGCAAACCTCTGCAGCTATGTCAATCACACACACAACCATATACACAAACACACACACACACAATGTACACAGCAAACTCTCAGCAACCTCAAACTCTTTTGCCTCTGCTAGTCTCTCTTAAGGACTGAAGTAATTTGTACCACATGAGGTTTGTGTTGGGGGGGGTGTGTGTGTGTGTGTGTGTGTGTATTGGGTTGAGGTATACCCTATGTTATGGGGACAAAATGTCCCCACAAAGATGCCAATATCCAAAATCCTTGTCCTTAGACAGTTTTTAGGTCCCCATTAGAAAACAAGCTTATAAATCACACAGACTTAAGTGTTTTATGAATCTAGAATCTAGAAATGCCTGTGGTTCACTGTGAGGAGTTCAGGTGTAGGGTTAGGGGAAGAGGATAAAAAACAAAGCTTGTACAGTAAAAAAAAAAAATTACGCCTATGGAACAAACCCATAATGATTGGAATACCAGTGTGTGTGTGTGTGTGTGTTCAGTCTGGTAATCATTATGTTTCTCTGCTGTGTGTTTATGTTCCCCAGACATTTAAAATGAAGCTGTTCTTTAACCTCTTGTTTGGTGTTTTGTGTCACACAACACTAGATGATTCCAGTCCTCCATCATCATCAGATGTTATGAATGCAGAGATTAGGATTATGACACATCAACAGATCAATATCTATTAGGAGAATACAATATGGATCTATTATTTACAATATAAGTGCATTTTTCAAGTAACATATATATAATTTTATTTTTAAAATCAGCAAGGACAAAAAAAAATTGATATTAGAATGATTTCTGAAGGATCATGTGACACTGAAGACTGGAGTAATGATGCTGAAAATTCAGCTGCGCATCACGGAAATAAATTACACTTTAACAGATATCCACATAGAAAACAGCTGTTTTTTTTTTAGGTTTTTTTTATTTATTAGGTTTTTTTTACTAATGAAAAAACAACAGAAATACAAAATAAAGTACTGATCAACAATCAAGAGTTTTTTCTTGATTAAAGACTCAATTAGTCCAATATAAGTGCTTGTTACTTTTTATTTATAGAGCTGTTGGTGTTTTTTTTATTTTAAATCATCAACTATGAATCAGATACTGGACCTCTGAAATGGAATATGTGTGAAGTTTAAATGGAAGCAGTTCTCGTGTCAGCGGTGTGAGTGTGTGTGTGTGTGTGTGTGTGTGGTCTGACAGTGAGTGTTTTGAGAGGTTTGCATGTGCTGAAGCTCAAATGATTAGATTCCTGATTACACACCAACAAACAGCAGCAGCAGCTCCACGTTCTCTCCTCCCAAATCACACACAGACACGCTCATTCGCACCTGCTGTACTGACTGTCTTACCTTTAATCCTGGAGGGCCCTGAAGCCCCGGGGCCCCGGTATCACCCTTCGGTCCCCTGGGTCCCTGGTGAAATAAAACAAAAGCATTTTGTGAGAACTGCTGTAAAATAATTGAACTATGAAGCAGATTTAATCATTTAGTAAATCGCAAAAACCACAAATACTCATTCAAAGCAAGGCTTTTTACTGTAATTACGTACATTAACTTAAAAATATACGTAATTTCAGATGCTGAAACACTTACTGAATTCCAGTAATTGTTCTAGTTAAATGTTCCAGCGAGACCATCGCAATATGAAAGTGTGTTTGGGTTATTATCTCAAACCGCACGGCACGTTTGTGAGCTCTAATGGATTTGTGTATTGTGGCATAAAATCTGAAGAAGCGTGTAAGCGTTTGACACTGAAGCAGAAAGCTCCGCTCTTTCGCTCGTGAAACAAACGCAGACACAGCTGTTTACGTGCCGCACGGCTCTCTGTTTATTTGCCTTCACTTCTGCCCGTCAATGCCCGTAAATTACGCAATAAAGCAAAGCTAATGTTTCGTAATTGTTTAAAACACAATTTCAGTGACTTATTGTAAATAATGCAATTAAAGCAAAGCGTGTTTACATTCCAGTGCGTTCCATGAAGCGAGCGTGTGGTTTTGACGAGCTATTACACTGTAATCTCTACGCTCGCCTTTCTATAGAATGAGAGTAGTTTGGGAATTAAAAGCGGTGAGAAACATAAGAAATAACAGCTGGAACACTATGGCCAAAAGTATGAGGATAAGATTACAGCCATATTTCAAGACAATGGTAAGTGATGTTTCAAGCTTGTTAAGCTTCTACTGAATTTAAATTCCACCACACAAATGACGACCTTAAAAATAAATTTAAATACAAAATGTGTATTTCTTCTGATTTATTGTTGTTTTTTTCTGATTTGCTGTTACGTTTCCTGATTCGCTGTTGTTTTTCCTTATTCATTGCTGTGTTTTCTGATTCGCTGCTGTCTGCTGATTTGTTGTGTTTTCTGATTCGCTGTCGTGTTTCTTTTCTGATTCGTTGCTGTTTCCTGATTCGCTGTTGTCTTTTTCTTATTCATTGCTGTTTTCTGATTCGCTGTCGTGTTCCTTTTCTGATTCATTGCTGTTTTCTGATTCGCTGTTGTTTGCTGATTTGTTGTTTTCTGATTCGCTGTCATGTTTCTTTTCTGATTCGTTGCTGTTTTCTGATTTGCTATTGTTGGCTCATTTGTTATGTTTTCTGATTCACTGTTGTTTTTTTTCTGATTCGTGTTTTTTTTTCTGATTTGCTGTTACGTTTCCTGATCTGCTGTTGTCTTTTTCTTACTCATTGCTGTTTTCTGATTCGCTGTCGTGTTTCTTTTCTGATTTGTTGCTGTTTCCTGATTTGCTGTTGTTTTTTCTGATTCACTGCTGTTTTCTGATTCGCTACTGTTGGCTCATTTGTTATGTTTTCTGATTCACTGTTGTTTTTTCTGATTCATTGTTTTGTTTTCTGATTCGTTACGTTTTCTGATACATTGCTGTGTTCTGATTCACTGTTGTTTTTTTCTGATTTGTTGTATTTTCTGATTCGTTGTTGTGTTTTTTCTGATTTGGCAACCTGTTTTTAGATTTGCTTTGTGTTTTCCGATTTGCTGTTGTCTTTTCTGATCTGTTGTTGTGTTTTCGAATTCGCTGTTTTCAATTCTGATTCACTGTTTTGTGTTTCATTTGCATTTCAGGGTCAGCGTATGAATATGATTAAACAAGACGGCTTTTTCTGGTTTGGTGTCGATGAAGGTTACTTAAGCAATACTGATCAGCCCATGAATAAACAAATGTTAGGGAGCAGTTTCTTACCAATGGTCCTTGTGGTTCAAAAATTCCTGAGATGTTAAAGATTCCATCAGTGTCATTCAGCATTAACTGAGGGTGGAGAAACAGTAAGAAACAAACTCACTACAAATGCACTGGAATTAGCATCCTTTTGTCCAAAATCAATCCAGTGTGACATTTTTAAAAATGTAAGAAGTTAATTGACTCACCTCATGTAGGTTGATGACTGGTCCGGGAGGTCCGGGAGGCCCTGGAGGTCCAGGTAAACTGATTCCGTCCAGACCTCTTTCACCCTGAAACACAAAACACATCAACTATTAGCATCAAAGCCAAAGGCTATGAGACAGATACATCAAAAATGTGATGAGAATACAAACCTTCTGACCCATATCACCTTTCTCTCCCCTTTCCCCCTGAAAAAGTCAAAAAATAGCAAATTAAAAACAAAGTATCCATAAATTGATGTGAATAAAAATGACTACTTTTAAGGTCAGTTTTTACAGCCTATTTTATTATATATTTATTTACTTGTCGCCCAGGCTGTCCATGTGCCCCAGGCTGTCCATCGTCTCCTTTAGCGCCCGGCTGCCCCTAGTGAAGTGGAGGAGAAATGATTATCATAAGTCTGATCATATTTATAAAATGGATGATAAATAATATATAATATAGTTACTTTATGCTGAACGTCTATGAATTGGTGAAGCTACATTAATGGTGTTTAAGCAGACTGTACGTTTACCACAGATCATGGGAGCAATTTACTTGTTTTATATTAAGTGGAATCTGATTTAGCTGATAACTTCCTGAATCCAACTTCTGTTAGGGTGTGTATTACGTAATATAAAGCCATTATGATGTGTTTTTACTTTGAATTACACCTTGAAGAAGTTCAAAGCCCGAGATGCATTCACTGACCCTTACAGATGTGTTGAAGATAGAAAATTTGGGGCTAATGGAGAACACGTGGTTGGGAACGGCGAGCTTCCTTTGGAAAGCAGGAATGGAAACTGTTGTGGAAGTGTGTGTGTGTGTGTGTGTGTGTGTGTGAGGAGCACAGACCTTCACTGAAACTCCAGGAGGGCCGACGGCTCCTTCTTTGCCCTGGAAGTGTAGAGATGGGTGCATTTAAATCAAGTGCAGATGAAGAATTCTAATGCACCTCTAACACTAATGAAGGTTTAGACAGATATGCACTCTCTATATGGACATTCCAGGTAATGACAGATGCCATATCAAGGTTTTACAGTATTGATGGATCATGCTGTGTTTCTTTGTGTTTTTGCAGATCTCTATAGGGTATGTGTACCTGTGGTCCTGGAGGTCCTGGGAGACCAGGAAGACCCTGAGAATGAGAAAAGACAAGAGAAGTTCAAGTTCAGCTATAAGAGCCAGAAAAGCATCAGTAAATGTGAATGTACTGTACGTACAGGTGGTCCTCTGGGCAGAACAGGTCTAAAACCACTGCTTCCATCCAGACCCGACCCCTCCAAATCCTGACGCAAAACAGACATTGAGTAAAACAATCAGAAAAAAAAAACATTTTGGTTTTCAAAGGCTGTATTCAAAGGCTACACCCACAGGCGGCTCTCGGGTCACCTAATTTCACTAATTCAAATAGGAGTATCGACTTCACTTCAAGTGTTTTCAGTTCTTCAGAAAAAATCTAATATTAGATAAAGGAGAACATATGTGAACAAATACAAATCTGTACTCCTTTAATAAAACATCCAACATTCACGTGTAAATAAATAAATAAATAGCTAAAAAATAAATAAAAAGGCAAATAAAATGGTAAATAAATAAATAAATTACAAAAAAGATAAATAAATACATAAAAGGATAAACAAACAAATAAATAAAAACCTGCCAAATCTATCAAATGTGAAGGTCAGTGAAACACACCATCATGTCAAAGCTGAAGCCTTTTCCTGGAGGTCCGGGAGGTCCCGGAGGGCCTGGCTGACCCCTGGGGCCCTCAGCCCCCGTCTGTCCCGGAAGCCCCGGCTGGCCTGGATCGCCCTGACAGACAACGATCACCTCTAAAGTTATCAACAGCCTCGCAATGTTCACTACAGACATCAAACTCATTATACATCTCTGACTGTATTTTTGACTCATCATTTGAAGGGGTCGTCGGATGCCCATTTTCCACCAGTTGATTCTTTAGGGTCTTAATGAAAAGTCTATAATATTCTTTGGTTAAAAATTCTCAATGGTAGTGTAAAAAACACCTTTTTTACCTTGCCAAAATCAGCTCTGCAAAAATCATCCTGTTTTGGTCGATGTTGCTTTAAATGTTAATTTAAAGCAACATCGAACAATCTTCTCTGTAGAGTGACGAGCCTGTTTTCTTTAGCTACATTTAGTGCATTTAGCCACAAAAATTGCTAACTAGCACATTACAAGGCAAAGCGATTGCGAAGATTCATAAAAACCCCTTATACTTACTTCTGCTGATGTCGGGAGTAAACGACGACCACTACCTTCATTATCACATCCAGCAACACAACACCTCAATTGCTTAGGAGCCATTCTTGTCTACATCCCTGTTCCGGCATCGAAACAATGGTGATCGGACTGTTACAGCTCATTCAGGGCGGGTCTAAGGTAAGACGGCCGTGTCAATCAACTATCGTGGGAGCGGCCTCTGTCGGTGTGTCGTCACCGGGTGGATTTTTATCATTATAGGGTGTTTGTGTGCACACACTGCCAACACACATTTATGTTCAAACAACATGTAAAAGTGAACTTTGCATCCGATGACCCCTTTAAAATAATTCATATACAAAACAAGTAGCTGATCTGAAACTGCAGCATGATCCAAAAGGAACTACCTTTGCTCCTGTGATTCCAGGTTCACCCGGTTCACCCTGCCAAAAAAACATGAGATGAGTCAAAATCTCCAGCGTTTCACTGTATGGTAAGACATTTTGTTCTGCAGGAGTGTTTGGAGCGACACAAGGCTGAAGATCTGGACATTATCATCTTGAAATAGAAATGATCTGTGGAAGCTGTGACCTCACTGCAGCAACCGAATGTGTATGTATGATAATTATGTAACTACTTTTTTTAAGAAAGGAATACAGGAATTAAATAAAGAAAATTGTAACCCTGGAATTTCATATTCAAATATCTTACTTTCTGGCCTCTTTCTCCTTCTTTGCCTGGTTGACCATCTCGCCCATTTTCACCCTGAAATGACAGAAATCATCACATAAGGACCTGCATATATCTAATATTAATAATGCATACAATAGCAATGGCAGTAGGGACAGATGATAATTGTCGATATTAAATCATCTGAAGTGTGTTTTTTCACACTTAATCCCATTGTCATTTCATGACGTGTTATTAGGCTTTTTTCCTTGAGCGGTCTTTAAGGAAAGCTGTCATGTCAGAGAAGCGTCAGGTTTTTTGTGACAGTGTTTAAGCAGGAAACAGGAAGTTAGTTGTAGTTTCATCATTCCCAAAGGCAGTTTCCCCATCATAACACAGCGTTCATGTTCCGAGCTCAGCGGATGAATATCAGATCATATGAAGATGAAATGAAACCCAAACTCCTTCATCATCAGCCGTCATCTCAGTCTCCTCCAGGCTTCTTGATTCACAGCTTTACGGGTCAGAGTTCATCTGAAAACTTTATTGGATTAATACGCTATCTGATCGGCTTAGGGAAAAAAACTATTTGTTCTCATTTTCACCTAAGACTAAACATTTGGGAACAATTACTTCAATCTGGAGGTCCGGATAAGTATGTAACTGTATATACTGTACTGTAATGACCCTAATACGTAACTGTAATGCTATTAACGCCATTACGGGAGCGTTTGAAGGGTTATTACATAATATGACATCTAAAGGACTTCTTTTCCCTCACGCAAGGAAAAAAGTATGAATTGCGAAGTATCAACTAGTTCTAAATACTTTTTTCAATTTCATCCCATAGTGGAACCAAGCTTCTATCATACAGTGAAGTATAGTGCTATTGCATGTATTGTCATCAAACTGCTGAATCACGGCCCTCACGTGACGTGATCGTGATGCGATTGAGAAGGTTGAGTGTGATGAAAGCAGAAGCGGTCAGTGAGAATGAGATTTCTATGCATCTGGAACATGATGGGAGGAACGACTGCCTTTGGCCCTTGGTTTGATTTTACCATATGAGACAGGAGCTCTACCTCATCTGAGTCCAGCTCAATTCCAGAGCCACTAAACGAGTCCTCAATCACCTGAAACACAGGGTGTGTGTTATGACCTCTGAAATAAAGATCTAGTCCAGTCCGTCAGGACTGATAACAGCCGCTGAGATGAAGAGATCAAACACAGCGACAGTCCTGTCATCACTGACTCTCACTCAAACTAAAGCTACAAGAACCACCAGAAACACTACAGGAAGAACTATAAAAGAGGACTGTGGACTGTTTTTCATGAACATTTTTGTTTCTTCTGCTCACCAAGGCTGCATTTATTTGATCAAACATGCAGTAAAATTGTGAAAAAATATTACAATTTAACAGAGCTGTTTTCTATGTGAATATCTGTTTGACTGTAATTTATTTCTGTGATGCGCAGCTGAATTTTCAGCATCATTACTCCAGTCTTCAGTGTCACATGATCCTTCAGAAATCATTCTAATATGCTGATTTGCTGCTCAACAAACACCATTGTTGAAAACAATATTTTTGTGGAAACCATCATACATTTTATTTTTCATTATTCACTGATGAAAAGAAAGTTCAAAGGAAAAGTGTTTATTTGAAGTAGAAATCTTTTGTAACATTTTAAATATCCAAACTGTCACTTTTGATCAATTTAGTCCATCAGTTATTTTTGAATGTACAGTATATTAATATGTTATCATTTAAAACTCAAACTATATGGCTTCAGAAGACTTTGAATATAATGCAAAAATGATTTGTATTGTGTACTTTTAGGTTATACTGTCTATTTTTTTCCATCAACACTGTGTTCATTCATTACTCTGCAGGAAAAGAAAATCAGACTGTTTATTTGTGAGGAATGAGTGTGAGTAAATAATAACTAACTTTTGTTTTAGGATGAATTTGAGCTCAGTTTGACACACAGGTCTATAATCGCTCACTCAAACCCACTGCTTGTTTTTCTGTCAATCGGCACCGACCCTCACTCACCGGGAGTCCAGGTTTTCCCGTCTCCCCGACTTTTCCAGGAACTCCTGGAGGCCCGATCGGCCCTGGATGAGCTCCAACAGAAGGGCCCGGTGGTCCCGGACGTCCCGGTGGCCCCGGCGGCCCCCGAGGACCCTGGTGGGAATCGCAAACAATGAAAATTAATCTGAGCACCAAATTCTTTGTCAGACAAGTCATATCCACACATCTTACACATGCATATAATCACTACCGCATGTCTCATTTTGTTCAGCGTTCAATCATTTTACGTGTCTCAGAGTTCATTCCGCGGGGAACACGGCTCCTTTGATTATTTCCACCCAGAGGTGGGTTCATTTGAACAGGCTGTAATAACTCACCCGTATCAGCTCTGTGTCGCTGTCCAGATCCACGTAGCTCGAGCCGGAGCCGTCGATGCCGTCCTGCTCATGGGAAACGCGAGTTTACAGTCCGACCATCTGCTGTTATGACGTACATAATTATATAAAGATGCACATAATCGCATATAATGATACATACCGGATACTTGTACGTCCCTGGACGTCCTGGCGGTCCGGGAGGTCCAGGCAGCCCCGGGACGCCCACTCCAGGATCACCCTATCAAAAAATAAACCAGGACACAGCAATTTGTGCCGTCCACCGTTACAGCAGTGTCCACTCATTTCTCCCGTGGGGATTTTAATAAAGTCTTAGTTAAAGTGTTATAAGTCATGAACTAAACCAAACAGCTATGAGGAGAATCACAACATTAAAGACTCTAATATGAAGAAAAAAAGCATTTTAAAATTAAAAATTAAATATGATTATTTTAAAAAGAAGTTGAAAAAAATGAGGCCTAATGGTTTCAACTAAAGTATATACCATTGATTAACATCCTCAGAGCTTATAAGAAGTCTGTCTTTAATAGTTTATGTTGTAGTTGAAAAATCTGTTTCCCTATGGAGAAAACAAATGGAGATTTCACTTCTGAAACCTGACTGAGAGACTCTACAGCATCTGTGTCAAACTCAGTTCCTGGAGGCCACAGCCCTGCTGAGTTTAGTTTCAACCTTCTCCATTACACATGCCATGTAGTTTTCAAATAAACCTTAAAGGAGAAGTCCACTTCCAGAACAAAGATTCACATATAATGTACTCACCCCCTTGTCAACCAAGATGTTCATGTCTTTCTTTCTTCAGTCGTAAAGAAATTATGTTCTTTGAGGAAAACATTTCAGGATTTTTCTCCATATAATGGACTGATATGGTTTTGAACTTCCAAAATACAGTTTAAATGCAGCTTCAAACGATCACAAATGCGGTTGTAAACGATCCCAGCCGAGGAAGAAGGGTCTTATCGAGCGAAACAGTTATTTTCATTTTAAAAATCCAATTCAAATACTTTTTAATGTCAAACGCTCGTCTTGTCTTTCTCTCCCTGAACTCTGTGTATTCTGGCTCAAGACAGTTCGGGTATGTCGAAAAACTCCAATCGTATTTTCTCCCTCAACTTCAAAAATCATTTCAGAATCATCCTACATCGCTGCAGAAGTACAGACACAGTGTTTGCAAAGTGAACATGCAAAGAAGATCAAACACCCTTAACAAAAAAGGTAAAACAGCCATATAGGACGATTTTGAAGTTGAGGGAGAACATGAGATGGGAGTTTTTCCACATTCACTAACTGACATGAACCGCAACAAAAACAGAGTTCAGGCAGAGAAAGACAAGACGAGCGTTTGACATTAAAAAGTATATAAACTGTATTATTTTTATTAAAATAACCGATCGTTTCACTAGATAAGACCCTTCTTCCTCGGCTGGCATCGTTTACAACCGCATTTGTGATCGTTTGAAGCTGCATTTAAACTACATTTTGGAAGTTCAAGCTCGGGGCACCATATCAGTCCATTATATGGAGAAAAATGCTGAAATGTTTTCCTCAAAAAACATAATTTTTATCGACTGAAGAAAGAAAGACATGAACATCTTGGATGACAAGGGGGTGACTACATTATATGTGGATCTTTGTTCTAGAAGTGGACTTCTCCTTTAATGACCTGATTAGCTGGATCAGGTGTGTTTAATTAGGGTTGAATCTAAACTGTACAGGGCTGTGGTGCTCCAGGAACTGAGTTTGACACCCCTGCTCTATAGGTTTGTTAGGCATGTTGGTATTAAATATACTCAGGTAGTGTGTGTTGTACCTTGTCACCTTTGGGACCCGGACTTCCAGGAAGGCCCGGGAATCCCGGAGGTCCAACCTCTCCCTGTACGTGATGGAAGGAGAGAAAAACAAAGCAAATGTTCACATTCATTCATGTTAGTTGAGCAGAATAAGGCAGCTCTCTCACACATGAAGCACACATGTGCGCAGCGCAGCCTCTGATCTGCGGTCACGAGCGCGGGCCGGGGTTTAATCGGCCGTACAGGTGTTCAGACAGGTGCTCACATTCTCAGATGAAAGACTGGCAATCCGTTCTCTGACCGCTAACAGACCGAGCCACAGTTCACCGGCCGCGTCTCACAAATAATGAGGCATGGATCGGTGCCACTAAAACGCCAGCATGTATTTGTCTGCTGTGGTCAGTAAGCGGCTCTGCTGCACACATGTGAGAGAAGTGACCAGCGGCAGACGACAGGCGCGAGTAAACCAATGCTGCAGTCAAATACACTCTATAGTGTGTGCAAAAAGAGCCAAAATACAGCTACAGCTGAATATAAAATGACAGTGTGGTGCATTAAACACATGATGCTGATGTTGAGTTTGGTTTATTGCTGGATTTAGGGTTGGTTTGGCCACAGCTGATTCATGGGACATAAAGTGTACATTTCCATTTCTATTTTCACATCTTGAGGCTGCTAGCAAAAAATCTGTTGCACTTTCACTTCACATTAAAAAGCAAAGCTTTCGCAAAGGCTATATATAATAATACAATGATAACAATATAAAAACTAAAAACTCACCAAGGCTTCATTTATGACCAAAAATGCAGTAAAAACTGTGAAATATTATTCCAATGTAAAAAAGCTGTTTCCAATGTGAACAGTTAAACTATTTTTTTCCTAGGCAACTGTTCAATAGTTTAAGACTCTTATATCATATATATCTACACAGAAGCTGTGGATGAGCAGATACTCACCGGAGATCCATCTTTCCCTGATTCACCCTGTAAGAGAGAAAAATCAACATTAATCCAGCATATATGTCCATGTGTCCATTTCTCGTTCTCTGAGACGTGCTGGAAACAGGTTCAGCCCATTACAGGAACACGTGTGTGTGTGTGTGTGAATGAACACTGATCTGAAGGGCAGCTCTGCAGTGCCAGATAGAGTTACAAAGCTACGACATGCCCTCAAAAACTAGACTTTCATGATCAGCGCTTGCAAAAACAAACTAAAGACACGACCATAACAGGTTTGCTATGCTATGCAGCACGTCTCAGCACTGCTTCTCAACAAAAACACAGACATGTGTATCTACACAATACATCTATCCTGACATCAGGCCAACTGTGGCGATGAGCAAAAGTCTGTCCACAGAAACAGAGGCTGAGAATACACTGTTCTCTCTTAGTTTAATTGTGTGCAATAGTGAATCATTTGCTGTGAAGCAAATCACTGATTCAATCAGCCGTTCACAAGTGAAGCTCAGTAATGATGTGATTTACCAAAGACAGAATCAACCAAGTGCAGTATGATCTGATCTGATCTGATTCTGAGACATCACAACAGTCCATCATCACACACAACATCACCAATTTACTCCCTCGATCAATCAATCATGAATAAATTAATCATTACTTTTGTCTGGTTTTCCTGTAAAGTAACATCCTTTTAACAAGACACATAGAAAAGCATATTAAATTCCAAGAATATATCTTCACCCCAAAATTAAAAATTAACCTGTAAGACCTGTAAGTTCATTCATCTTTGGAACACAAACACCAAAGAGCTTTCTGACCCTCCATAGACAGAGTAAGGATACTGCCATGGTCAAGGCACAGAAATGTAGCAACGACGTCATTAAAATAGTCTGTGGCATCAGTGGTTCAACCGTAACGTTATGAAGCTACAAGAATACTTTTTACGTGCAAAGAAAACTCGCCATTATGGAGAGCATCATGACGCATGAGTGTGGTGCTGCGGACATAGAACACGCATGTGCTCAGTGACGTAGCAGAAAATCCAAGTCTGAGGAGTTACATCACATTATTAGAAATATGTAATTTTTTAACCATGAAGCGAAGCCAATGGATATCACACAAGCAATGTGCAGACTTTGCACAATAGTTTTGCTGGTGAACGTCGTAACCTCGTTCAGTATACCAAAAATGAAATTAAAAACACTGACGGAGCTTTCTAACGGCACATTAACGGCGCAAGAGACGATGGGAGATGAATCTATACTTCAATATATGCTGATAACAGTATATAACCATCTTAATTTATTACCTTAATATTTCTCTTGTGGTCCGTATAGTGAAAAACACCAGAAGAAACTATTTTGTGTTAAACAGGTTGTTTTTGAATATCGGTGCATGAAATAAAGCTGCTCTTGATTTTCATAGATGATTGCAGGGTTAAAAATTTTATTATAGGTATAATTCATTGTAAAAAATGAATAGACTAGTTTACTTTTAAAAAACATTTTCGGTGAGTAAGCTAACAGCTTAATCTTTTATTATCTTCACAGCGCGTCTTGCGGTGATGCCTTATAAAATTATTGCGGGGCAAATGAATTGTAATTTAGCTGAATGATAAAGTAACCTAATAATAAAAAGACTGTAACAGGCCTACATTAATTGGAAATGCTAAATCCTCTTAATATTGCAATGTTCGATGTTTTTGACAATATCTCTGGCTATCGTTGACACACGATACGACACAACTCAGCACGGGGGAGGTGATCGCGGGACCCCGCAGTGTGGCCCTGCTACCCGTCCACTACACCACTGTGTGCTGCACCTTGTTTCCAAGCAGAAGAATGCACACACATGTGATGTGACGCTCTCAGTAATGACGCCTACAGTGATGCGGAGGAGAAGAATAGTTGAACAAAGTTGTTGTTTTTGTTTTCTTTGTGCACAAGAAGTATTCTTGTAGCTTCATAACGTTACGGTTGAACCACTGATGTCACATGGACGATTTTAACATCATTCTTACTACATTTCTGTTCCTCGACTGAAGGACCCCTGCTGTCTTAGGAGGGTCAGAAAGCTCTCAGATTTCATCCGAATCATGGTTCTGCTTTACTCACAGCCTGGCCGTCTTGTCCTGGTTCTCCAGGCGGTCCTGCTGGTCCCTGTGGGCCCCGGGGTCCTGGTTCTCCCGGTGTGTGTGGAGCGGAGGGTCCGGCGGGTCCCGGAGGGCCTTGTGGACCTCGCTCTCCTTTCTCTCCCTTCTGCATAGTAATAACCTGAGAAAGCACAGGCAGTGAATACAGTCAGCTCATCACAGAAAACATGACAGAAGAAAACTAAATCAGAGACAGACTCACATTTCTGTCTTGAGAAGCTCCTTCTGATCTGATCGGCTCTGCAGTGAAAAACAGAAACACTTATCGTGAGGAAATGTAATTAATGCATATGAAAGATCAGTAAAGGCTTGTCATGAACTCTGGGCTCAGGAAAATATCACGTAGTGAATAACAGACGTGGAATAAGAAAACGACTACACGACAGACAGAGAAGATGATTTGAAGACTCTTGTGTTCACCTTTCGGGCTGCTGATGATGACGATGTCCTCTCCAGATCCTTCCTCCAGGTCCTCATCGTCTGTCTCAGTGCTGAATGAGGGAGATTCAGTAGGTGGCGCTCTCATGGGACCAGACTCTACATCCTCCGGCTGAACACCAAACAACCAATCAAAATACAGGAAATCAAGCCTGAGCATCACTCAATCAGTCTGTAGCAAGAAATCAAGATCTCATTTATATATAATTTATACTATTTATATTTAGATAAATAGTACCATTTATAATTTATATTACAAAATAAATTAAAACATGTATTTTTTCCCCCTCTGACAAAATGGACCCAAAATATATGTATATGCATTTGTGTATATAAGTATTTGTTTAAATACAAGGACATCATGCAGTTTTTAGCCCAGTAAAAAGCTCTTCTGAATTATAATGCCTCAAGCCACCACAATCAGCCCAGTGGTTTGGATGAGCCCTGATGTAAACTAATAAAGCTAAATGCAGGGTACAAAAAGGTCAAATTCATCAGAGACTCCAGCTGCAGTCAGTGTGATGTGTGTGATGTGTGTTTGTCTCCCCCTGCTGGACAGAGCCGTGACTGTCAGGATGTTCTGGAGTTGATCATCTGTGGCTGTATTCACAAAACATTTGATTTTAGCACGGAGAGTTCTCAAAACCACCAAATCACTTTCACTGACTTTTACCTGAAATGTTCCCTCCTGGTGGAATGATCTGCTCATTCATCTGCAAGAATCAGCTAAAAACACATCTCTTGCATCCTTATTTGACTCTCTAACTCTAGTACACCCTGTTCTAATTCTATTCTTTAAAAAAAAAAAAAACTCACTAGCTTCTCTATTCTTTATATGTTCTATCTTTTCTATCTGTTTTCTTTTTATCTATTATACAATTAACAAAAAGCAAAAAAAAAAAAAAACCTAACATAGCTGCTCTATTCTTTTTCTATTGTTTGTTTTCGTTTTATTTACTATATAATTAAAAAAAACTTTGCTACGTGTACTAGGTTGAGCTAACTGAGACGTGTCACAGCACTTACATATCATTGCTCTTTTGTTGATTTTGACGGCTTCCATTGTCCTCATTTGTAAGTCGCTTTGGATAAAAGCATGTGCAGAATGACTACATGTAAATCAGATGTAAATCTTAAGATAAAAGTAAAGGTGGGGTTGAGCTCATTACTATGGATGATGTCATCAAGCTTCCTAACTTTGATTGGCTGAGAGGGGAGGGGTCTCTGTCAGTGATTTAATTATAGAAATATTGGAGAATGAGGAATCATGGGGCCATATTCAAATCAAGATATGAAAATAAAAATGATGCCTTAATAAATAAAGATTTTAAAATTGAAATGTTGCCATACTCAAAGATTTTTAATACAGGCTAATGACACCAATGAAACAAGTGTATGTTCAGCATATTGTCAGCCTCTTACACGCCTGCATTTTATAAACTATTAGCAGATATGCATATAATCAGCGTTTTAATTATCAGACTAGAATAATCATGGCTGATAGTGAGACGGTGAGCAAACAGAAGAAAATCAAACTGGACACAAGAACAGCTGTTAGTCTTGCGCATGAAAAGAAGGATATAAATTATGGTGAAATGTGTTTATGTTATGAGGTGGATTGCCCGCAACAGTCGTTTTACGTTGGTTTGTGATTTTTCTCTTAGTAAATGTGACCCTGGAGCACAAAACCAGTCTTAAGTCGCTGGGGTTTATTTGTAGCAATAGCCAAAAATACATTGTATGGGTCAAAATTATTGATTTTTCTTTTATGGCAAAAATCATTAGGAAATTAAGTAAAGATCACATTTTGTAAAATTTTTACTGTAAATGTATGAAAACTTAATTTTTGATTAGTCATATACATTGTTAAGAACTTTAAAGGTGATTTTCTCAATATTTTGATTTTTTTGCACCTCAGATTTTTAAATAGTCGTATCTCGGGCAAATATTGTCCTATCCTAACAAACCATACATTGATGGAAATATTATTTATTCAGCTTTCATATTTCACATGTATAAATCTTAATTTTGAAAAAATGACCCTTATGACTGGTTTTGTGATCCTTGACTATCTATAACTTATGCTTATCTTATAACAGATTCAGGAGCTGATTTTAGCACTAAAACTTAGTTGTAGAAATTCTACTACAACTAACACGCACCTATTTATGAGCTACTTTTAGCCTTGAGATGTTTTGTGATTGCAATTCAATACAGTCAATATCACTTGCCGAATGTGAATTATTTATAGAGTTATTAATAAAACACACTGTCTTTAAAATAACATTACAAATGATTCACATTTATGCATAAATGCTAAAGAAAAACAACTTTGGAGTGAGAATATCTTTGAAAAATCGGACACAGAATATAATCAGCCTTCAGACGCATTGAAATGAAGGACTCGTGAGGCTGGAGATGAACGACGGTGAAGCTGCTGAACATCTGCATGAGTCTGAGATCATCTGTGATCAGGAGAAGAGATGTTCCCGTCATAATACTCTCCTCCTCGTGACCCGGTCGAGTGAGAGTGATGAACCACATTTAATGACAAGCAGACTGGTTAAGTGTGTTAAATGTGTGTGTTTATGTCTGAATGGACACAGGCAAAACAGTTGCGGGTAAACAAGACGGTCCTCTGGTACTGTGGAATAAACCAGTCTGATGTTGTAGACATGAGTTCAGTGAAGTGTCACTCACCGGCGTATATTCTCTCTCCTCAACCACTTTCTTGACCTCGTCCAGAGTCTCTGTGTCATCGTAGATGTCGTCACCGCTGCCGTAACCGGACGCCTGAAATCATGCGCTCAGTGTTTAATTACCGTTCATTAGGGATTGATTGTGTGTTTGTGTTCGTGCAGTCTGGAGACACACAACTACACTCAACTCACCAAACTAAAACAAAATCACAAACAGCAATGTTGAAATAATATCAAAACATACTAATAAAACAGATTTCACAACACAAGTCCTATATAAAGCATCCAAAACCAAATCCCTGAATAAAAACACCAGCTTTACAGGAAATGTGTGGCAGCTGAACTGTGATGTGTTACTGCGGCCACTAGAGGACACTGTTACTCTACTGCAGTGTCTCTCTATCAGACTCACTCACTCTCTCACACAGCTGTGATCATGAGCTTCTACTGCTTTATATTAGTTTGGCAAGTTAGTAACACACTGGAAAATGTTTCAAACTCCTCTATTTCATGAACGGTAGCAGGTTTTAAACACATCCAATGTGAGATTCCTCTCTTGATTTTGGTCTGCTTCATCTGTAAAATGTATTATGCTTTTAATATATTTATATAACAAAAAAAAAAGAAGAAAAAATCCAAAAATATATTGAAACAAAATATATTTACGCGAATACATTTTGAAACATATTTTGGCCATATTCTGTATATATATATATATATATATATATAAAAACTTTAATCATGTTATTTAAAACAAATGATCAAGCTGTAATTCAAAATAAAACTGCTCATATATTTAACATGACCTGATCTGATGATCAAACCTGCTCCAGTTTTGTGTCACATTCGTATATCACATCTGACATGTTGATGTAAAGTGTTGTATATCATGTGAATGTGCAGATGGATGCGCTGACACTCACGTAAGGATCGTCCTCCTCACACTGTTCATTGGGAGCTCTGGGATCCGGCGTCAGCAGCAGCTGCTGGATCGAGCCCTGCACACACACACACACACCGATTTTTGTAAGTGTTCATATTTCACTTCTAAATAGCCTGAAACTGATTATCAGATGAATGTGTAAAACTCAACCACCACCACTGCTGTAAATCACTGACACACAGCACTGAACACACACACACTAACACACACTACACAAAAACACACAATCAGAATCAGAACGAGGAGAGTAAAGCGACACACATCAGTCTGCTCTGGTCTCCACATGTTCTGGTCTGATCATGAACGGTCAGCATCGGCTCGTGACCTCTGACCTCAGTGCATGTGAAGCTGAGTTTTCTCAGAGCTCTAACGAGCTGAACTCTTGATTAACACGGGCGTGGCTCAAACACTCTTGTGCAACACATTCAGAGCTAAAGCACCTGTTTCCCATTCGCTCCAGCGACAACAAATACTGCTGATGTGTGGGAAAGAAAAAGAGAAACAGAAAGAAAGAAAGACAGACACCAAGAAAACCAACCATTATCAATCAGACCATTATTTTGCATAATTTAAAGACATTTTGTTAACACTTTATTTTAAGGTGTCCATAATACGGAGTAATTACCTACTTAGTACTTAGTAGTAGCAAACTATTCTTTTGTAGATGTTTGAAAATAGAATATTTGGTCAAATTTGTCATAAAAAAAGACCCAAAACCGAACAGGAAGGCAGGAAGTCAGCGTCTGGATTCTGTGGGTGTGTTTACGGCCTCCAGCATCTGTGTTTCAATTAGTCATGTTGATTAGTGTGTGCTTCCTGCCAGACTGACTCAGCTAGCAGCTATGCTAAGCGTGAATCTGACCCTCCGATCGTCAGTCTGCGCCCGCGTGAATCGGCACGTCATCTTCAGCCTCGCGAACGGGATAACGGCGGAAACGTTCCCATGATTGTCTGCGTTAAGCTGAAGAATCCAATTCCTTCTATCATTACGGGAATAAGGAGATTGTGAGTCACTGATATTTCATCCTGTTCCAGTCCAGCGTCTGACTCACCGATTCTTACCAAACGCACAAGGTTAAGAGGATTCCATCCAAAACTTCTGGGAAAACTCGTTACAGCGTCTCTCCAAGTGTAGAATATCATTTTTACTTAATTTCAACTGAAAAATGTAAAATATACGGTTCCAGTTTTCTGTCATTTTGTAAATAAGAGTCGAGCTGTATGGACGATGGTGTATTTATAGTGTTGTTTTCTGGTGTGGTCGAGGCCTGTAGACTGCAGCTGTGATCCTCAAAGACTCGTTTATGCAGCCGGTTCATTCACTCGTGTTGACTCAGCATATGCAGACGCACAGAACAACCCCGGCCACACACACTCTTGCATATGTGGTTTACAGTGACTCTTCATAGGTGTAATGGTTTTTCTACTGTACAAACTGTATTTTCTATTGCCCTACACCAACCCTACCCCTCACAGGAAACTACTGCCATTTTTGAGTTTCTTAAGCCTTTTGGTTTACAGGGACACAGGAAGTGTAAACTTCATAAACCATGTTTATGTTGAAGTACCAGTACCATGTCATTATACACATTTGTGTATATACACACACACACACACACACACACACACAGACTGGCGTACAGATGAGGGTTTGTGCTCGTCTGTGTGCTGATTTACTGTTAGTGCAGTGCAGAGACAAAGCTCCCAGAAACTGATCCGCTCTAAACAAGAGATCTCCTCTGTCTGTTCAGATGAAGAGTCGCTCGTATGAGCAGAAACATGCGGTGACAGGACTTTACTGCAACACTAAACACTACAAACATGACAATACACAATAAAGATGCATCACATTGGCAGCATTTTGCGGTTCGAGGACGGTTACAGTAGTGCTGTATGGAACACGTCTACACTCACGACACACAGATTTCTGATGGTCACTGTGGCGAATCTGTGCAACCAATTAGAACTCCTGCTGAAATCTGCGTTGGGAAATATTTCACACAAACTGTGCAAGTGTGTGGATGACATGAATCCGCATGAGCGATTTAAACCCTGCTGCAGGATCTTTCACCCCATGACCTTTGAGTGACAAAGCAATACAAACTATCTCTGCCATTTCAGTCTGATTCAGCCTCATGCGGAGAGAAACTGAACATCGTGCAGCAGTGATGCGTCATTCACGAACGAGCCGCTCCAAGAGCAGATTCTTTGTAGCAAACGAGAAGAGTTGACTCCCGTCAGGGGACAGCCGAATCCTCAGTCACAGGCAGGGGCAGAATTTTATTTGGACGGGCACACCCAAGTGTAGCGGTACAGGACAGGTACACAGAGTGACAGAGAGAGGCCTGATTTAAATGCAAGCGCTTTGGGAGAAAGCACTGTTGCCGATTTAGCAATTTTGTTGCTGGATTTTTTGTTGCTATTTTAAAAATGTATTTGACAACTTTTAGCAGCTTTTGAAAAGTGACCTAAATGATGAAAAAGGCATGCATCTTTCCTCTTAACCCCACAAAAAGAAGAAACTATTGAACAAAATCTATCTATCAAAATGCAATGTGTAATTTAAAATACAGATAAAATGCTGGTGAAAATTAATACAGAAAATTCCTTCATATTAACACACTGCACTGTATGGAAGCCTGTTTCTGCCATTCAATAATAATAAAAAAGGTTATTACGACTTATGTCACAATTCTGACTTTTTATCTTGGAATTGCACGATACAAACTCGCAATTCTGAGATATAAAGTCGCAACTGCGAGTTATAAAGTCAGAATTCCGAGATATAAAGTTGCAATTCTAGGAAATAAAGTCAGAATTGTGATATAAACAGCAACGTTCAGCAACAAAACGACCTGCCTTTAGCAACTTTACCTGAAAATTAGTTGTCAACACTGGGAGGAAGTGAAGAAATGAGCGAAAACTGAAAAAGAAGCCTCTTGCTGAATTTCAAAGATATTTGTTTGCTATGGTTCTGTGTTCAGTTGTTCAGTTAAAGTTCATTAAAATGTTAAATAATAAACGGAACAAATGCATAAAAATAAGGCTTTTATGACACCACTGAATAAAACATTGCTTACTAACACACAAACCATTCACAATTGCCAAGTTGGGCTAAAATAGAGAGCTCTGAGTGACACTAAATGAAGAGACATTTGGGAGCCGTAAGAGCCGCTCTTCCAAGCGAGCCGAGCCAAAAGAGCCGAATCTTTGAAAAGAGCCGGACTTCCCATCGCGACGGTGTAGCTCCGCCCACAGAGAGATCTAACAGGTCTACAATAATCCAGATGAAGCATCAAACATTAACGGAAACAGGGAAATATCAGCGTGTGGTGATTTATGAAAGTCAAACCGCAAAACACAGCTGGTCATAAATAATAATAGCTGTGTTTCAGCTTCTGATGAGAGTGCAGTCAGCTCACATTAGCTGGAATTATCACTTTAAACAAAAACAAACTATTGGGTTTGACATTTTTTACTGAAACAATAAATGAGGATAAATGACATTCTAGTGCTGATGAAGCAAACAAACAGCAGGCACAGATGAGTCAGTCGACTGATCAGAGCTGTGAAACGACTGCAGAGTGATTTACACACGTGACGCAGCCGCATCTACTAACCCTGATCTGCTCATCACACAGCTATGAAAGACAATCAGCACAACTCTGTGTGTTACGCATCTCCCAACACAGAATGTTGACATGAAGTCTGAGGCTCTGCAGCTGTTTCAGCCAAAAATCACTGATTTAGAAAGGAAGTGACCGTTTGACGGTCTGACCAACCACTACAGTAACAGCAGTACTGCAGTTATAATAATACTTTTTATGGTTCTTTTCTGCTGCTAGTCACTGTGTGCGTGTTTTGCATGGAGAAGAGCAGCTGGGACATTGTGCTCAATATCTCCTTTTGTGTTTCGCAGAAGAACGACACGACCAGAGTAACTGAAGAGGTTTTATGTTGAGCGAACTATCCTCTGAGAGTTTTTTCTTTCTTTTTAAGAGGAGAACAAAAGGGGAAACATAAATTCATGCACTTAAGGGTCTGAAAAGGGAAAGACATTAAAACACAAGTCTCAGCGGTGTCGGACTGCCACGTCGTCGGTCTTGTGGCGCGGCTGATGTCGTCCAATGTTGTTCAGAATGCGAACGAACCACAAATCAATGTGCTGGCGTCTGTGATCTGGAACATCTGTGTCGTGACGTATGCTCAGCTGCTCGTCTTAATACACGCTTTAATCGCTCTACAGACCGTACATGTCAACTGCTCTTCTTCATGAAACAAAAGCATGTTCAACAAAAAACTAGATGAGTGAAGTTTGACAACAAACTCTGAGTTGCCTTGAGCCTAGTCTGAAAGTTTGAAGCAGTTGTAGAACTATGACAGTTGATGTTGCTAGTGTTGTAGAATTTTCCTTGCTCAAAATATAGCTCTGAAGAGGTTTTGAGGTCAGATAGACCTTTATTAACAAGTTAACAAAAGGCCGAGTAATGTTCGAACACCACTCCAGAGTTTCGTTTCAAGCACACATATATACATCATGAAGCACTCCATATATGCACTCTTGTATTTTTGGACAAGGTATTTTTTACCATATATGAATTCCTGAAGGTTGATCAATAGCTGTCATGTATTTCTAGCTCCTGAACAGGTTCGTTCCATACACAAGTCTTTTTCAAGCTTTAAATAGTTCCCTTTGCTGTGAGCTCACTGGACACAGTTAATACACATAGTCAGATGATAATAGTAGAATAATATCTTCTTATGCATAGGCATAATTCTATGTTTTATATTGATTCAAGATTAATGAAAATCTTCTACACTAGCATGATTTAGCACATTGCTTACATGATTTAACATGTTGTTACCATGATTAGCAAGTTAATAGCATGATTCTAGCATGATTAACATGTTACTGGCATATTGTTAGCATGATTAGCAAGTTACTAACATGCTTATAACCAGATTAGCATGTTGCTAGCATATATCTAGCATGATTAACATGTTACTAGGATGCTGCTAGCATGATTAACCAGATACTAGCATGTTGCTAGCATTATTAACAAGTTACTAGTCTCGCGTAGCCAGACCTTCAGACTGACGGCTGAAGGTCTGGAATTCATAGCAGCTTTCTTTGGCCAAGGCCCGCCCATTAGGCCGTTTGACCGACATGTCAAACAACCAATCACAGTTCGTTTCGTTCAGCGTCACGTTTCAGGGCGTGGAAATGTCCCCACAACAACAGACCGGCGTGCAACAAATCAGTCAGCATAGAAAATCAAAAAAGGAGAAGAAAACAAGCAGTCAAGTCATTGATCTGTTTGTGCACGTATAACAACAATGGCGTCTGCATTATATCTCTTTTTGTCTCCACTAAGTGCCTCAAATAAAACTCCTGGACATCTCTTAAAGAGTCTATGCCGTGAACCTCGCATACTTTTGAGAATCCTACATTTAGCTGATCTTGATAAATGATCATTGTCACTCATGTAAACACGACAGTTTTTCTTCTGCAGTCACACGTCTGCGCTTTGTTTCCCGGCGGACCGAAAATAAACACGACACTCGCGTCCCCCGGAAATCCGATAAAATTCAACCAATCAGATGACGACTTCGACATTCCTGAAGTGTTTCCAGTTAAGTGTACCATATGCATCAGACGTTTAGCCAACGTTCCGTGGGCGTGACGTCTGAGGCTGAGACTAACAAGTTACTAACATGCTTAGCATGTTGTTAGCATGATTAGCAAGTTACTATCATGTTGCTAACACGATTACTATGTTGCTAGCATGTTGTTAGCATATAACTAGCATGTTGTTAGCACTATTAGCATGTTGCCAGCATGTTTCTAGCATGTTTAACATATTACTAGCATATTATTAGCATGATTAGCAAGTTACTAGCATATTGCTAGCACGATTAGCAAGTTACTAACATGTTGCTAGCATGTTTCCAACATGGTTAACAAGTTAGTAGCATGTTACTAGCATGATTTGCAAGTTACTAGCATGTTGCTAGCATGTTTATAGCATAATTAGCATGTTAACAGAATGTTGCTAACATTATTTACAAGTTACTAGCATGTTGCTAGCGTGATTTAAATGCTTCTAGCATGATTAGCATGTTTAAACCAACTAAAACCAGTTGATTCAGTAAAAATCAGCTAAAACCAGCCTAGGCTCCGTGGTGAAAAACCCAGCATAAGCTGGTAGGTGTGTTTTGGTGCTGGTTTAAGCTGGTCCTTTGCTGGTTTTTGCTGGTCATGTTGCTGGTCAAGGACCAGCATGAACCAGCAAAGGACCAGCTTAAACCAGCATCAAAACACACCTACCAGCATATGCTGTTTTTTTCACCAGTGCTGGTTGTCTAGTCTTAGCTGGTTTAAGCTGAAAATAGCTGGTTTACCTTTGGCCAGCTAAAAAGTGGGCAAAACCACTTTAAACTACTTTAAAACCAGTCTGGAAGCCATTCAGCTTAGGCTGGTTTAGCTGTTTGTTTTCAGTACAGCAATAAACATCTTAGATGCACCACAGGGCTCTTTGTGTAAAAGTTTTCACCCCCTCAATGAAAGTCAGTGGGATTTTAGGTGGATTTGATAGTCCGGTTTTCCGCAGGCCGGATCAGTTAGAAAAGATATAGCAACCACCTTCAGACCAGTCTGAAGGTCTGACCTGAGTTTGGTGGTTGTAGCTTTAAAGCTCTAGGAGGAGATACTGACTAAGTTTTGGCTCAGAAGAAGAAGAAGAAGAAGAAGTTTATATAGCAGATCAGCATTTGTCTTTCTCAAGTCAACCTAATTATTCTAACACACTGGAACAGGAATTGTAATGAATTGTGATTCCTGTGTTTTGATGTGGTGTGTGGAGAAGACAATGGCATTACTGTCTAAATACTGAGGTTGAGTTTAGAGAGAACCTCTCCTGAATCAAACTAGTTTTCATTACACATCTTAAAGAAGCTCCATTCAAACCAAAGCATCCAAACACTTACTCTACAGTGATATTAAACACGTCTGCAAACGCCTCAAAATGATCACAGAGCACAAAACTCTCTTTTTCTCTTTAGAAAACACTGAAACTCACCACAAAGCGCTCCAGCCTGGTTCCTCCGGCATTCCCTATGAAGATGCCGGAGCTGGGCTGGAAGGTGAGTCCGTCCGGACTCCTGCTGAAGGCCACGCGGTGGTGCTCCTCACAGTCCATGTACAGCCGCACCTCCTCCCCCTGCACGGCCAGCGTGAAGCGCGCCCATCGGCCCGTCAGGTCGCCCATCTTGAACGAAGCCGCCTCCTGCGTGCGCGCGGCTCCGGGTTCGGTGTAATATAGAACCACGCGCTGAGACCCGTCCTCCACCGGCGCCAGCGCCACTCCCAGATGGACGATCTTCTGCAGCGCGTCCGTGATGGCGAACAGCACTCCTCCGCGCCGCGTGCCGGGTTTGGCCGTCACCACGATGCCGAAGTCGCGGTAGAACGGGTCGGGGATGAAGGAGCGCGTCAGGCGGCCCACGTTCGCGTCCGGACCGAAGCTGTACGCCGGGAAGCCCTCGAAGCCCGTGATGAAGGACACCGACGGTGGCAGAGGAACACCGATGAGCTCGGTGAGGTCCAGCTGACCGCTCGAGTCCCGCTCTGGACAGACAGAGAACAGAGTTAGTAAACGCATCCAAATGAGCCATTCTAAATCATTCTGAGCCGCACAAATGAGTAGAAAAATGCCTAAAAATTATAACAACAGTGAATATGGTGTTGCTCTAGAATTGAGCTAAAACAAGCATTTTGAATAGAAAATAGTCACATTATTATAGTCAGTGGTGGGGTGTAATGCATTACAAGTTACGTAATCAGATTACTTTTTCAAGTAACTAGTAAAGTAACACATTACTTTTTAATTTGAAAGAAAATATCTGAGTTTTTTTTTTTTTTGCCATTTATCGATTGAAAGTTCTCCTGTCCCCATCTTGAGAGAAATTGAAAGTAAGATGTTACTTTAGTTATAGAATAAATGTGAACATGCATTAATTCATCTCACTTACACACATACAAAAAAACAGATTCAGTATTTCTCAAAATGAATAAAAACAGTGAAATTCATCTCAGAATATGAAGCAAATCTGCAATAATTAATATGCTAAATATATCAAAATATCCTTAAATTCACCAGTATCCCATTTTATTAACCAGTGTGTTTGCTGCTGATCTTCCATGATCCAATTTAACCACACTAATAAGCAAAAATTACTCAAGATAAACTAATATTTGTTCTTCTTTTTTTTTAATTGCTAAAGAGTGTTGAACTTTCTTCTCATGTGTTCTACTGTACAGATGTGAATTTATTTTTCCTTCAGGTATCTGGTGTGTTCATTTGCCAAAAATAGAACTTTTTAGAACTAGTGTTTCTGTACAGTCTCAGTTGTGCTAATAATTCATGGTCAAATGAAGGTCTTTTTAATCGTGCCATGTATTTTCCTGTTTATGCGCTGAGATCCGGCCAGCAGTCCTGCGGTTTTATTAGCGCACACATTTTATCTGGGGCTCTAAACTCCCTCCAGGCATCCCTGCAGCTCCTACATCTCCACTTCAGTCGTCTGCTGTTTTCACAAAAGATCTGCTTGTTTCCCTCACAGATCAGAAACCAAAACAGCAGCGTCTGCCAGAACTACCGTACCGGAGCGCATCACGCTTTAGCATCATTCACCAAATAAGCCGAGCGCACCAAACCGAGCCGTATCGGCGGACGCTGGATCGTAACTCTGAAGCGCACACATGGTCTTGATTAAAGCGCAGGAGAAGCACAAACAATCAGTCGTTCTGTTACAGGCCCCATCATCTGGAAGGGGTTAGCGTGGCTAATGGATCTGCTGCGAGGAACGTGCTGGAGATCTGGACCACAGGCGCTTTAATGGCACACTATGGAAAGAAATGCCATCTTAGCGTTCACACAACAACTTACCGACAGAACGAAGAGTTTCTGCTCGTATACTAACGCTAATTCACCTCACTGAGCTTCATACATTCAGTTGAGCTCATGCTGAGCAGCATGGACGAAGGCAATTTCCCAATTCAGGATCATTGTGATTTTTTTTAGGTAATGATATAAAACAGTCTAAAAACAAATTCATGAGTCACATCAACCAGTGCAAGTGTTTACACACGATTTGACCACAGCTGGAGTAAATAAAAACAATTAAGAGACTGTGGAGTCAGAAACCTGGCAATAAGACACCACGCAGAGGCCTAGAAGATGCTCAACCTCACTCACGCCAAATCCAGCTTCGGCGCCAAACCAACAAGTCTTAGAATTGACATATATTGTGCTATTCGAACTTTTGTACTTAAAAAGTATACAAATTTTTATTTTTCAAAAACAATGACTGATGGTTTCGCTAGATGAGACCCTTCTTCCTCAACTGGGCTGCATTTAAACTACATTTTGGAAGTTCAAACTCAGGGCACCAATCAAGTCCATTATATGGAGAAAAATACTGAAATGTTTTCCTCAAAAAACATAATTTCTTCATGACTGAAGACAGAAAGACATGAACATCTTGGATGACAAGGGGGTGACTACATTATCTGTAAATTGTTGTTCTGGAAGTGGACTTCTCCTTTAAGAAAATAGTGTCAGTTTTAATTTCATGCTGAAATTACCTTTTATAAATAGTCAATAATAGGCACAATGACATGCATTTAAAAAAAAATTTTCAAAATGTGCATTAATGCATTATATCTAGTGTTGGGAAGGTTACTTTGGAAATGTAATAGGTTACAGATTACAAGTTACTCTATTTAAAATGTAATAAGTAGTGTAACTTTTCAATTACTTTAAAGTAATGTAACTTGCTACATTTGATTACTTTTTGATTACTTTTCTAAATTTTCAACTGTTACGCCGGTTTCACACTGCACGCGTAAGCAGGACGTAAGCAGCGCGTATTTTTTTCGGCGCCCATGTCCATTCTCAATTATTTGTAACCAAAGTTAAAATGCATTATAATATTTTGCAGATTCCTTTTTACCTCTGAAGTCAGTTGTTTGTCATATTTTAATGCACTTTCTGAATGTGTAGCAGTGAATAGAGAAGTATTATAATGTATTATAACTGTTGTTACAATTATTCATGAAGTCATACAGTGGATTATAAGATGCATAAAAACGCATTATACGTAAATAAAGGTTTCAAGTAAAGTGTTACCAATGTTTATTTACCTCTCTGGAGGCATGCATGAGTTTTGAGACTTGTATGGTGAATATGTTCACATGCACCTACAGTAATAAAAGCCTAATAACCTGATGTGTGTCACAGGTCAGGCCAGAGTTCTGTTGTGTGTGAAAACACACTCAATGATCACTAACAACTAATAACTGGTTATCGTTTATTTCCATTTGCACATTTGGCAGTTCATGAATTCTGCATAGAAGTGCCCAATATAATCAGATTTCACCAGTCTGTTGTGCAACCAGTGGAAACACTGAACGAGAATGAAGATGTTTTGGAACGACGTGTATTTATTGCACGTTTATGCAATGGAGCAGAGAGGTTCACTCCAGACCAGATGAAGACCGGACAATCAAAGTCTTCTGGATGACTCAAGGATCGAGTTACTGGCTCTCAGCGTGTTGAGGTCAAGTGTAATGTCAGCATGAGGAACAACGAGCACATTATTGCATTTTTGTTCTGCAGAATGAGCCAAAGGTTAAAGCGCTGTCTGTGGGCAGATGAGTTCATCACGTTATCGCAGAGAGAGCAGTAAGGAGTTAGGAATTTCAATGGAAATTCACACCATCAGGAACTACATCTGAGCATGAATGTTTTCTCAGATGGTCGTGCACATTTCTCACGTTGACCAGCGAAAACTGACTTCTGTTCATACATCTCTATTCTACTGACAACGGACCTTTTTGCAGTAAAATTTCCCAGAAATTTTGCCAATATGACTGTAACTATTCCAATCAAATCCAATATTCCAGTTTTCAAAGAGAAAACACTACACTGGCAGCCAAATGCTTCAAATTCATTCAGTCCGATGTCTATCAAGCAAATCAATCATTTTGAAAAGCTAGATAAATCAGCATTTGTTGGTTTCTGTGCAGTGACTTTGGTTCTTTAAACAACAGTATTCTTGATCTTCACATGGAAACCACAGCTGCTATTAAAACACTAGACTCATTCAGTGTGGTTAAAGTTGGGAATCTCCGTCCATCTGTCGAGGTTGCCAGGAGCGCTTGCGTAACACATTTAATGTTAACGGTAAATGTTTTCAGTTTGAGGTCCACTGATATATGATCCACAAATCCCAGTGAGCCAGACCTGCGGCTGATCAGAGAGACCACCGCAAATGACGCGGACATGAGAGAAATCCACCGAAGTTCATGTAAGTGACCGCTGTGCCGTCTGTTAGCTGAAGTAAGTGATGATGAAACGCAGATTCACAAGAGGTTTGAGGAAACACACTGAGAAAGACACATTCTGAGAGAAACAAAGTTTGCACAGGGCGAGCGTGAGGGTCATCGCTGACTGTGCAGCTCCTCGCCATGTCTGAGCTCATGGATGAAAAGGTTTTTACTGTGAAAACGAGCAAAGGCGGCAGAATGAAAGCATCTCAGTCGTCCACAATGAGGTCTTGAATTTGGCAAACCGGCCGGCACAGGGAGGAGTGTTCAACTCAATCTACAGACGCTCCCATGAGCCTCAGAGGAGGCGACCTACATCTAGGAAAGGCCTGGCTTCATTCATGAGCTCATAGACGACTGACTGGAGGGAATGAACAACGAATGCTTAACAAAGAATAAATAAATGAGCAGAATGTATGCAATGTGAATGAAAGAACATCTGTGTTTGCTAAATCTTGGCCAAACTTGCATGTTTATAATAGCTTGAGCAGCGCTGACCTTTGCTTCAGGACACACAGAGACGAGGCCAAAACAGCCTTATCAGCGAACAATTACGAGCTCCTGCCACTCCCTCCAGAAACACAAAACCAATATCTGCGTTTACCAACATTTCCCTTCTTCAGCCACTGTAATCCAGACACAAACAGAGGATTTCCTACAGCGCCTTTGATCGCACAGCGCTTTCACTAGAGACTCAAACATAATCATTACTTCAACTATATTCTATACCAGTCCAGGAACTGAAAACACGGGTCTGTATGATTTAAGTTTCTGAAAGAAATCTCTTCTGTTCAGGCTATTTATTTGATCAAAAATACAGTCAAAAAAGTTAAATATTATTGGAATTTAGAACAGCTGTTTTCTATGTGAATATCTGTTAAACTGTAATTTATTTCTGTGATGCGCAGCTGAATTTTCAGCATCATTACTCCAGTCTTCAGTGTCACATGATCCTTCAGAAATCATTCTAATATGCTGATTTGCTGCTCAACAAACATTTATGATTATCATCAATAGTTGTGCTGCACAGTATTTATGTGGAAACTGTCAAACGTTTTATTTTTCAGGATTCACAGATGAATAGAAAGTTCAAAACAACAGCACTTATTTGAAATAGAAATCTTTCGTATTATAAATGTCTTTACTGTCACTTTTTAACTTAATGCATCCTTGAAGAATAAATTACGTTCTTGCCAAAAACAAATTCTTACTGACCCCAAATGTTTGAACAATTTCATGCTATACTTAATTCAGTTTGACATCTTTGTTTATATGTTAGCTGTGGTTTGACTCGTATCACACTCACAGATACTGTATAATATCATGTGAATGATCGGATGGCCTGAGCGTGTCCTTTGGCGTCTGAATCACACACTGCGCTACAGATTCCAGCATCAGGCTAAAAAACAAACACAAACTTCTTTCATTCCTACCAGCAGCACATAAACAAGAAGCGCGGCATGTCTGTGGTTTTATATTTTCCAGCGAGGAGCTCAATGAAGCTCCAGTCAGCGTCCAATCTCAAAGAACTTTATCCAAATCACATTAGTGAGAAATCAGAGCTGAATAATCCATCACACGTGTTCATTCGCCTCTGCTTCATCACTGCTGGAACATTACAGCATCTCACGCTTACTAACAGAAAACCAACAGTAAAAGTCGTGGAAAATTAAAACAAGTTTAAAGATGTCACTCAAATGATGATGTTCCCGATATATACCGGCCTTAAATACTTTGCTTTGAAATATTTCGTTTCTCAGAGAATGACAGAAAAAGCAAACACTAACAGTCTGTGTTCTGACTGAATACACTAAAACACCACCAATCACATGATCATGCAGACAGTAACAAACACAAATGCTCCAAAAGACTGAAACTCAAATAAACTGGAAAACAAAATAACAGCATTTTCCTAAACTTTTTGTCTCTGTTCAAAACCTATGAAATGAACAACGAAACCTGGAATCAAGGGCACTATTCATTCATTCATTTATTTATTTATTTATTAAAAATTAAAATTGTTCTTAAATAAATTAATTAAATGTGTCTTATTAAATAAATGTAATAAATTTTGTAATAATATCATTTTAAATTAATATATTATACAATTTATTATTTATTAATAAATCATTAAAATGTTTGCCAATGACTGTGCATTTTTAATTGAATGGAAAAGAGCAGTTTTTTTTTTTATTCCAGATCCTTTGAATTCGATCTTTTTCCCTCTCATGAAGCATGAATTGAGAATGAGCAGAGCACCATTGTCATTCTCTCTATTTTCATGTTTTCTGATGATAACGTGTCGCTGACATCGCTCCAGGCGTTTGGCAGGGCATTGAGGGCATTATGGGCGGTTTATTAGTTCCTTCTGGCTGGTTGTTATGATGGTTAATTGGTGGTCTGAATCAAGCGTGCCAATGGAAATCAATGAAGTTTTCTTTCTGGAACCACAAATGTGACTCAGATTTTGGTTGAGCGGTTCCTCAAACGCCACATGAAATGTCACTGGTGACGTCTCTGTGGAATAATCTCATGGTTTGTGTTCGTTCGATGTCAGATCACACACTGAAAGTCTGATTTTTGCCGTTGTGAGTAATAAACGGCTGAAACGGAGGAACGCGTGGGTCATCCAGAGATCATCACGCTGTCTGTCTGATCAACACAAACACGTCAGTGTGAAAAACAGACAGGAAGTAGCACAGGTGTGTCGCACGCGCTCGCTGCGGTCACCAGAGGAGCATCATGGGAATGCTAGGTTTATTCACAAACATTCACGCCAGACTCCCGCCTGCTTTTCACAAACAGTTTCAAACACAATTTACAATGTAAACATTGTACCAGAAGAAGCACTCTATGCAGAGAGACGGCACTACAGACGACCAGCTTCAAACATCTACTTCACTTTTAATGCTGTATGTTAATATATGTTAATATTGTTTCGACTGCTGTTTTATGCTGAACTGGTACATTATACAATCTATTACTGAAAAACATGTGCTGGCCAAAACAAAACTTTAAAAATATTTTTGTGCTACTTTTTAACATTTTTTTCCTGTTTAATAAATTGTATCAGATAGAGTATAATGTTTCCATCACCCTGTACTTATGTGCATTTTGAAGTATCACATGAGAAACACCACATTTTGAATATAAATCCCTTAATTCACAAAAAAAAAAAAAAATGACGTTTTATTGAGGTGGTTTTTGACCTGTGCGAAAAAGGGTTAATGCGATTAACGGGAGATGGAAATGCATTTGCCGAATAAATTCCTCCACACGCATCAAAAAAGTTATGTGAACATCACTATATTCAGTGGCTTCTCCTACTTTTCTTAGTAATATTTAGTGTCAGTTTATCAGGGAGTGATGATTTTGTTCTCTTTGACTTGTTGGACGAAAACGATGCTTATTTGCAAATGTTTTATGTGATATTCCAATTTTTGCGCACAAAACCCAGCTATTGTGTCCTGTAGGGAAACCTGCTTCCACCATGGATTAAAGACATAAAACAGTTAATTGTGTTTTTTTATCTGAAAATTTTGACTTTTTTATGCAATTCTGTCACAATAAAAAAAAAAAGTCAATTGTAACTGTTTTTTTGTATATCTGGAGTTTAAATTTCATAATTCTGTGTTTTTTCTTGTAATTTTGAATTCTCAGAAAAACTACTTTTTCAAACAATTTCAAGTTTATGTTCATTCACAGACATCTTTTTCCTTGCAATTCTGAGAAAAGAAACTTACTGAATTATCAGATATATAGTCAGAATAGTTGCTCAAATAAAAGCATTTTTTAATAACTGTGAGATAAAAAGTTGCAATTACCCGTTTTATTTTTTATTCCATTGTCCTGCTATTGGGGCATGTTGTCACAGAAGCTGTGTTTAATTAACTGCAGCAGTTAACTGCAGGCCACTAATGATGGAAATGTTTAATGCATTTTAAGACATACAGATATCAAGACATAGTGATATAAAGATATAAAGAGATATGAAGTGTGACGACTGGTCCAAGTCTCCCCTAATAACTGGGATCATTCATGAACGTCTTTGCTCCACAGATCTACACGTACACGAGGAGCCGTACAGTATTCACTCATTCAGCTTTACATCAACACAGCGATGGCTGTCGGCCAGCACTCACACGGCGATCAGAGAAACCAGAAACACGACGACCCACTGGACTGAACTACTGCGCTTTCTAACTTCTCAAAGCAGATTTTTCAGAAATGCTGTTGAATTCTTTGACTTTGTTTTCTTCATAGACGCAGGTCTAAATATTCAAACCAAATATTGTTTCATGTTTCATTTGCAAAAGCATGCAAACTTCAATATAAACGTATATGCATGGTGCCCTGACTAAATAAAACATTAATCTCTGTATTACAGTGACTTAATAAAACAAAGTCTTTTTTAATACAGGAAGCAGGAGATTCTGTGTGTTCATTTCGACTGATAATGATTGATCGTATTGGCTGAAGATCCTCTTTTTTAGCAATACTTCAACTGTTCTGACCCTTCGCTAAAACGACAAAGCATCTCTTGAGTCTGATTGAGTTTCCTCCAAGTTTCTGATGAATTGGCCGCCGGCTGCGTATGGAGACAAAGCAAAAACACAGATGACAACGGGCCGATATCAGCCACGGAGAAACCCAAATACTACAGATTCTGTGGAGCCGAAGGGAGCGTGTTTATGATGGCACACGACGAACTGCTGACGGAGAGAGATCAGGAACGGCCTATTAGCTCACATCTGCTCCTCTGTTCATTATGTGGATCTGTCACGACCCCTTCATCCCTCCAGCAAGATCTGTTTATACCTGAGCCAGCGTTAGCGCACTAATATCAGCCTGATCTGAGAGAAGACGTGTGACAGACTCAAACGGTCAGGTGAGGAGTCACAATCATATTTACTGTTTCTTAAAGAAGTCTCTTCTGCTCACCAAGGCTGCATTTATTTGATACAAAACACAGTAAAATGTGAAATATTATTCTAATTTCAAACAGCTGTTTTCTATGTGAATATCTGTTAAACTGTAATTTATTTCTGTGATGCGCAGCTGAATTTTCAGCATCATTACTCCAGTCTTCAGTGTCACGTGATCCTTCAGAAATCATTCTAATATGCTGATTTGCTGCTCAACAAACATTTCTGATTATTATCAATGTTAAACTTTTTGTGAAACTGTGATTTTATTTTTCAGAAAAAAAAATACATTGTTACATTGTCTCAGAATTCCTTCTGAACTTTAAACTTTCTATTCAATGTAACAATGTATTTTTTTACTGTCATTTTTTTTATTGTCAGATAAACTGAATGTGTCGTTCAGCCATTAAATCACTCATTACATTCTGTACAAACCCATCATAACCTCTACCTCAACAACAAAATATTAAACAGACTATGGTTATGCCATGTTTTTTGGAAATGCAACAGGGTAACACCATCAGTGACAGTACAGAACCTTGATTTTTAAGAGCGTGTTCTTTGACAAATTAAAACTAAACGTTCTTTATTAGGATTTACAATTCCATGAAAAACCTTAAACATCCATGGAATCTTTTCATCACAAAAAAAGTTTTTTTAGATTATTAAAATGTTTCGCAATAAGAAAAATAAAGGTCTTTTAAGAACTGATCACTCATGGTTCACACAAGCTTCTTTGAGGAAGCCAAAATTGTTTTTTCTATGGAATACAGCTTCATTTTAAGAGCAGATCTGTCTCTCTCTCGAGTCTCTCTCTATTTGACGTTTGTCCTGTATTTTTGGGCCGGATCTCTCACACGTGTTAGCAGCAGACGGACGCTCCTCGAGCAGCACATTCTTGTGTTCAATCCAATTCTCCAGGAACAGAAGCAGTTTCTCCATCCTACAGACCAGCGTTTCACAGGCCGGCCGCTGCCTGGATTAAAAAGTAACATGAGCCTTCACGCAACTCCTGGACCGACCCGACAATCTCCAAACCTGTGTGCCGTCGCCTTTAGAGGAAACTAGAGAACAGACTTAATCTGTCAGGGGCTCATATGAGAAGATAAAAACATGAGCGTTTTCATCTCAGTGTCTGCGGGGTCTGGAAGGAGATCGGGTGACGGTAGATTTCAGTAGAACATGCTCTCAGTCACATCTGACACTGAACTCAACACTGACAGCTACAAACACAGCTAGTCTCTGCTCTCACCATCAGAAAACACTAGTGCCCTTGTCTAGAAAGAGAATTTCGGATGTGTTACTGACCTCTAGACCAAAAGAACTGAGACTCTTTCCACATTCCACCGCACCAGTGCATTATTCATCTACATTAACATTCAAAAAGAAATTAAAACTTTTATTCATCAAAGACACATACAGCTGATCAAAAGTGACCGTGAAGACATTTGAAATGTTACAAAAGATTTCTATTTCAAATAAATGCTGATCTTATGAACTTTCTATGCATCTGTGAATCCTAAAAAATAAAATGTATGACGTTTCCACCAAAATATGTCTTAGCACAACTGTTTTCAACACTGACAATAATCATAAATGTTTGTTGAGCAGCAAATCAGCATATTAGAATGATTTCTGAAGGATCATGTGACTGAAAATTCAGCTGCGCATCACAGAAATAAATTACAGTTTAACACATATTCTCTTAGAAAACTGCTGTTTTACATTGTAATAATATTTCTACTGTATTTTACTGCAATGAGTAAATGCTTGGGAATAAAATATATTTTAAAAGTATTAAACAAATGGCATACATGCATTTCTGCCAATTTAGTGCTGAATGATAATATGAGTGAATAAAGCCGCTTTTATTAAATAAATACAGCATCGGTTTCCTTCTAGGTCAGTAGTACATGCAGGGTTGTGGACAGAGAGATTCAGAAAGCCAAAACTAACCGAGTTCATTTCTGACTTGTCATTTACATTGGCAAAGAAATCATGGAAAATCCGAGGAAAGCTGAAGTTTCTGCCATGTAAGGTCAGAGAGTGCTGCGATCCCCTCGGCGCACATACAGACAGATCAATAAAACACTGACAGACCGCATTAAACTGACAGAGTCCCATCTCATGGACTGGGCTGTATAAACGCTGTGTTTGGTGGTAAACAAAGTGACCCTACGGCCGGCAGCTGTGTTTAAGCAGCTGTGAGCTCACAAAGTGCAAAGGAACAGGTTCACAAAATCCGAAATTTCAGACCAAAGCATTTAAGCGCAAGTGTGAAGCTTTCCAAAGGAACAGGAAGAAACTGAAAAGAATAATGGAAGGAAAATGGGAAGTGCCTGAGATCTTACGCAACACGACTGTAGGAATGACAGCTTTCAGGAAACTTTCTGCCTCTTGTGAAAATTCATTCCATGACATGCTTGTAAAAGTACTGAAGCAGAGTACTGATAAACTCATCAATACTGTCCTAAAACGCTCAGAAGCCTAACAATAAAAACTATATATATTCCTTTCAAAGGGGAAAGCGCTACGTTTTCACGTCGTCAGTCACGAATGAGACGAGAATCTTCATCTGGCGGCGAAGCGTGGTTCTTCATGAAGAATCCTGCAGTCACGTCCTCTCGCACAAATCTGCCTGCTGTTACCAAACCACAAACGGGTCATTAACCCTCACGGAGAGGACGAGCGCCATCCCAGACACACTTATGTCTGCGCGATTATGATTCAGATGATAAAACTCCACACGAAGCTCTGGGAGATCCTCATCCTCTCTGCGCCAGAGCCAAAATAAACACGACACACATCTGCAGGGAGACGCCATATAACACTACTACACTCATTAAACATGAATTCATAATACCATGGCTCTATAATAACAATCCACTGCAGAAATCAGCGTTGAGTCAAATAATATTTAAACAACATGTTTAAAACTTACACAACAGTTCAAGGAAACCATCATCAAGAAACAAATGATTTGCATGATCTCCACTACAACAAGCGGGTCTTTAAAAGCTTTTTAACGTTTCGGGTTGTGGTTTCTGTTGCGTAACAGAGACGCGTCTCTCAAAATACATCACTTTTTCACTTGCATTGGTTGTAGGGCTGCACAGTTAATCACATTTCTAATCGTGATTACAATTACAGATGCCACAATTATGTAATCATTCAAAGGCACAATTTAAATTCATGATTTACTCACCCTCATGTCGTTTCAAACCTTTCTTTTGTAAAACACGAAAGCAGGTATTTTGAAGACTGTTGGTAACAAAGCTGTTTTGGTTATCAATGACTTTTCTATTTCTTTCTAAAGCTACAATTTGTAATCTCTACTTGATACTTTCTCATTAAACACACAAATAGCTTTGAATAAATAATCTTGTGGGTATTTTCGCAGTCAAACTTATTTTGCAATTAATTCGATTAACTAATCGAAACATTGTGTAATTAATTAGATTACAAATTTTAATCGACTGACAGCCCTAGTAAAAACACAAATAGTTTAATAACACTTTTAGTTTAAGCTTCATCTCAAAATGGTCTCCAAATATCCATTTTTCATACTGTATTCCCAGTATGGGAAGGTCTGTGTCTGATGTCAGGAATGAGCTGCAGCACTGAGGAACACTTAGAGGAACATCAACACTCCATAATGGAGCCACTTAAACATCTGCTGGTTCTGGGAGGTTCACACACACACACACACACATATATTCAAGCATATTCAAACATTTAGGAAGGGTCCCTGAGGAGCAATAAGTCAAAGTGCAAGGTTTGATTGAGTATCTGAGTGAGTTGGGTGTGTTACTCAAGAGCTTCTCAATCACAAACAGCTTTTGTGAGGCTCATTTTCCATATGACTGAACCTGTGCTCCTCTCACTCCGTCCACCGACTCAAGCACAGATGATCCGTCTCAAACATCTCAAGTTCACAAGCTCCATCTGCATCTGGACTTTAATGCGTTTCCACATTACAGCTACGGTAAGTGGACCGACGGATGTGAGCACGTGTTTACGGGATTCTGGGAACATTTTAATGGTAAAAGCGTGACCTGCTCCACCAAACGACAATCCGTTCTGTGCACATCCAGCTTTAGGGTCATTTCACTAATTCAGCGCTCAAACAGTGTGACCTGATGATAATATATCTAATTATTCATGACCTCATTAACACCTGCTGGTTTAATTGCAGGCGTGGAGCTACAGTAGTGTTCAGCTGCCAGCGGCGGCTCATGAATCCGTATGTTCAGCGTTTAATGGCAAACCTGCTGCTGTTTGATGTTGAGTTCGATCTCCACGCGTGCATCCGCGCATGAATCACACAATCCAGACACATAAACTAAACCTGAGGCTCTACAAATGATCTGGAAAGCATTCTGACAGTTTCGTGGCAGTTGGATGACTTATATATATAAATGACTTATGAGGCTTTACGGCACTAACGCTTCAGGAAAAATACAACTGGAACATTCATAGGACATTTTTCATTAGCTTTTCACAGAGGGAGCTTTCTGGTTTTGCACCCTGAGATTTCCAGGAAACAACATTGTTTAAAAATGCTGGATCTGCACAGTTTGAGCATCTTGAAATGGAAAAACAACTTGGTTTGCAACTCTCAGATGGTTAAATCTGGAGTTCAGCTGTTTTAGTTATAGCAGGACACATGGTTTCTCAGCTTTACCAGTCCAAAACCCCAAAACAAGCGTCTGAAACCCTGTGAAACCATCAAGTTAGCCAGATTTCAAATCATACTCATAGTAAATGTTCACTAACAACAGCAAGCACAAAAACCATCTCAAACAGAAGTGATGCTGTAAATCTTCTCTGGTTCCTCAGATGATCCTCTCCAGCTTTCTCTAAGCTTTCTACCTTTGCGTCCTTTAATAGTCTTTATACTCTTTGAAAAGCAACACTAACGTTTTGAGGCACAGTCACTGATTGAAGCTGCTAAAATAACATACAAAAACATTATAAAACAAGGATAGTTTACCAAAAGTGAGAAGTCTGTCATCATTTACTCACCCATTTAATTTTAGCTTCAGTTCTACAATAACTTGCATTCAAGACATGTTATTTTCAAGATAATGTAAGTGAATGAGGACTGAAACATTCAAGCTTCAAAAAGAACATGAAAGCACCATAATACTGTAAGTATCATAAAGTGTCTCATGTGACTTGTGCACTACATTACAAGTCTTCTAAAGTTCATTATTAAATGATAATGTCCTCTCCAGCAGCTGCAAAGGAATCAGTGAATCAGCTGAACTGGAGAACTAGATCAATCTGATTCATGAACAAATCACTCAGACTGGTTTTGTAAAGAGAATCAACAGATCATCAGACTCAAAAAACGATTTGTTCACAAATCAGTCTTCTTTTATGAAATCTCAAAAACACATCCAGATGTTCAGTGGCTTGTTTTTGTTCTGTTCCTCACGTAAAAGCATCATATGAATTCAGAACAACCTGCAATGAGCTGCACAACCACTTCATGGTGCTTTCTGGTCATTTTGGAGCCTGACAAACTCAGTTCTAATTCATTTTAATGATATGAAACAAATCAGCAAGATACAGAGATGCTAAAGGACATGATAAATGATCATTCCTCTTCTTATCAATGTTTTAGCTTACGCCATAAAAACAGTGGAAAATTTGACCAGAATAAAGCACTGAATCCTCCTGAGCTGCCATCACAAACACGAGCCTCACGAAGGATGGACGAGGATATGTGATTAATGAAGGCTTCATCAGCCAAACGCCTTACAGTAAACACTGCTGCTTTCAGGAATGCTTTTTCTGTGCTCAGCTCAACTAAAAATAAATCCCTGCATTTAATATGCTGTTTTCACATGAAGACATTCAAGCCCAGTAAAATTCAGCATATTAGCTTACTACAGAAATCACATTTAGGAAAGGAAATTGCCTTGGCATGAGCATGAAACAGCAGCGCTGGAGGTCGTTACAGATTATTACGGACGGCACATCCAAACAGCTTCAACCAATCAAAGAACTCATTTCGAGCGTGATCTGCCTATTCATTTTCTCAGGCTCACACAGGATTTTATTGCTCTTTCTCTCAGTCTGAGCTCCTCCAGCAGAAGCCTGGGAACTCCTGTGAGGACGCTCTTTGATTTGTCCCTAGTCTCGACATCCGGAGGCCCGAAGTGTCGCTTATGAAAGACCTAGTGTCTTTTTTACTTTTACTGGGCCACAACAGCATGTCGGACCTGAATCAGCAAATTTCCCCTGCGCAGATGAGCCGGGAACAACTTGAAAAGAAGGAGGCCACATGTTTTAGACACCGTGCCATCTGGGTTTGTCTTTGACAGTGGCTGTTCAGAGCTTTCAACTACAATCGCTGGATTGAAACGGACAATCTGATGCATCATTTGGACCAATGGGCCACCCACAGCACTTCACGACTACACACATTACAGCTGATTTCCAAATCAACTACTTTCTGAGCTTCTCCAGACAGGGCTGGATTTGAGAATGATGTGGAATTATAGTCAGTTCAAGATTTGTCTTTCAATTCTGAAGCTGGAATAACAACGATAAACAAGCTTTCATTTTTCAGTCAAAAATCGTGAAATATAAATTTTCTTTTTCCAATTTTAAGGGCAAATGCTGCTGTTTTGTTTCCCTTCTTGACTCTCAGTTTGGAAAACTTGTGCTTTTCTATCATAACTCATTTTGCTGAATTCTGGTTTGGCATTAAGTCTTTCATACCACAGCAGCTTGTCAATAAAATCATTACTGTTACGCAACCATTCAAAAGTCTGCCGTCAGTATGATCTGTAATGTTAAAAATGAATACTTTTATTGATCAAGGACACATGAAATGATCAAAAAGCGACAGCAAAGACATTTAAAATGTTACAAAAGATTCAAAAAATGCTGTTTGAATGCTATTTTGATTATTCTATTCATCTGTGAATCCTGAAAAATTAAATGTATGACGATTTCCAGAAAAATATTGTGCAGCACAACTGTTTTCAACATTGATCATAATCAGAAATGTTTGTTGAGCAGCAAATCAGCATATTAGAATGATTTCTGAAGGATCATGTGACACTGAAGACTGGAGTAATGATGCTGAAAATTCAGCTGCGCATCACAGAAATAAATTACAGTTTAACAGATATTCACATAGAAAACAGCTGTTTTAAATTGGAATAATATTTCACTATTTTCACTGTATTTTTGATCAAATAAATGCAGCTTTGGTGAGCAGAACCAACCCCAAATGTCTGAATGGCAGTGTAAACACCACATTAATGTCCGACACATCATGTTCTTAGTCAAAACACCATGTCGTCAGCGCAATAAAACAGCTTTCTTCCCCAAGGGTAAATGCAGATTTGGTCTCTCAGGACACAATAAAGCTTCGCAAACAATGTCATTAACATTGCGTGGTGATGTGTTGTTCCACACATTAAATCCTAGACAATTATGAACTGACAGGCGTTTCCTCCTGGGGCGTTGGACACAACAGAGGAAGTTCTGAAAGCCAAGGCTGCCCAGCAATCATCGCTTCAGGACCGAAGCCAATCACCTGAGGAGAGCCTGGACTTTGATTCGGTGATCTGTTGACCACACGTCGCCTGTGACTCACAGCAAAACCAGGTGAACGGATCCCTGCTGCGCAGGTTTTACGACGGTTGGCTGGAAAACATTGTGCCTCATGAATGGAGGATGTGAGAATGAGATTTTTAAGCTGCTCTTGCAGGATTTTCCTTTGTGTCTCGTGTATATTAGAGCCGAATCAGCCGTGCATCTGACCGCTGCGTGTTTTGTGAGGTGCGGACGTCTGCACCACACACAGAAATTCACTGTATCTTAAATACCAAAGGAAGCCACAGTGGTTTTCTTCATTAAGCTTTTAACAGCCTAATCAAGACAGCAGGAAAGCTGTGATTAGCAGCTCAAATGATGTTTGGGTTTGGAGTGAGATGTGCTCGAGATTGCAGGTTTACCCGGTTAAGAAACACTGCAGTGCATTACAGTGATGTAGAAACGATGCAGCTCAACTCATCTGAGCGTCTAACAGTGTGTCCTCTCTTGTCCAAGCAACCAGTTCTTGGTCAGAATATGAGCTCTGGCTACAAGAGACTATAACATACGTTACTTTTTATTCAAGTGAGAAGGCAAATAAAGCAGAAGCAGAAATAAATCATTTTCTAAATGTGATCCATTGAAGGAAACACCCACGATTAAATCTGAATGTTCTGTGGGGAATTCAGTAAGAATGAATTGTGTCTGCTGAAAATTGGATGTGATGTGTAAGATGTTTTAACCACCCAAAAGTCAGTTAAAAAAATTGCGGCTGTTTAGTGAATTCATCTCTCTGTGTTTAGTATGAGAGTATGCTTAGTATTAACTCCATCTCACAAATCTGACTATTTTATGAGGTGATGATTTCAAATGAAGCGAATCATGCAGAAACATACTGAGTAACAACGAAGGCCCACTGTTAAACCTAATCGTCATTGTGTCGTATGGAGATCATATGAAAACATGAACGATATCATACGAGTTCACAGCCACTACCAGCTGCCATGAGATTGTGTTGTTTTGCACAAGACGTTCACTGCACGAATGCCTGTGTCAGCATCTAGAAACCCTCAAAATTCACCATCAAAAACATTTACTTAGAAAATTAAAAGCAGTAAGTGCTCATTGACTCTTCTGTTCACACTATCATTAAACAATCCCTGTAATTCATTTCACTTCCGTCACGTAACAGCTCTGGCAATGTCAGCTTTTATTGCGTTTTTTCATCTGTGTGGTTTTGGAGGCTGTATGGCTATACATCTGAAGACAGGAAGGTCATATCCTGTCTTTGTTGGCAATGTTTAAAACATTTACACCCCTGTTCTAGTCCTCTATTGTCCAGAGCTGACAAGAACTTTCCACTTACTCATTTCAGCCAAACTACATGAAAAAAGCAACAACTGTCATGAATTCCACATGTTTTCCAACATCACCGCTGATTCACTGACAATAACACATTATACACATACACATCATGCAAACAACTCAACACAGGCTCACTGGAATATGTACATCTACATACATCCCTGCAAAACCTCCCCAAACACACATATACAGCATATCCAGAGATCTGGAATGAAACTCTAGATGGCGCAGTCCAATATGTCTAACTCAATCTGACGTAATGACATCATCACCACATGGCACAGCTGATTGGTTCTCTCCTGTATTGGTAGCCAATGAGCTTTCTGCTCAACATTCAAATATTCATCTAGTGAAGCAGTTGCAGCGCACCTCAGAAACCCTCCGCCTTCCCCAGCTCCACCTGTATACAGTGATCTGTCATCATGTATGCTATATAGGGTTATTCATATATGTTATATGTGCAGCAGCAGTATTTCTTACATGCTCACAGCAGCATGCTGTGGATGTATTAACAGTAGCAAGTCTCAGTACTTACCCTTCTATAGCAGCAGCAGCGTAGCAGATCTATTTCACCAATACCAGACACAATAACATTGTTTTGTACAATACCATGCCAATCCGTCAGAGAGTTGTCATGACAGAAATTCCAGATTCCAGCTTAAATGAAGACTAGTGGCCATGAAACAACTTTGATCTCTATTTACTAGGGCTGGGACAATAAACCTATGCACTGCGAATCAAGAAAAGATTCAGCATCGATTCTGAGATTTTCCAAACACATCACGAATTGGATTTGGATCACATCTCAATTGGATTCTGTGTTTAGTTTTGAACAGCAGATGGCGCTGCTTGCTTTAGAAACAGCCGTGCTTTGCTTGTTTCCAAATCGTTACACACACTTGAACCTAAAATATTCATTATTAGGGCATTACAAGGGCATTATAAAAGCATACTGAGATGAATGCTCAAGCGCTCTTCAGCACTCTTCTTCCTAGATTAGAGCGCCATCTGCTGTTAAAATATAAGCTCAGAATCGATTCCAAAGAGAAACGCGTTGCATTCGGAAGATCTCAGAATCGATCCACAAATCAATTTATTGTTGCAGTCCTACTATTTACACAAACTATGATTACAGTAACAGATTATTGATTAAAAAATACTTATCTTCACTTGTTTTTCATGGCACAATACTATGTTATGAGCTCAAAACACATCAGAGTGCATGATAAACTAATACATTTGGACATCTGTATAACATAACCAGCTCCATATGTTTGTCTTTTCTGATGTAGCAAACATGTTCGTTAGCGCACCCGGTGCACCACTGCACACGTGATGCGTAGAGCTCAGATACAAGTCGGTTAAACATGAGTCACAATAAAAGAGCTCTTATTTTAGAAAGGCTGGCACATTGTGTCATACTGTTTATTTCTGAAAATCTCTGCACAATGCAATCTCAAACATCTTGATGTCTGAGTCACAGCTTTAGTTATGAATAACCAGCAATACAATTTAGTAGCGTAAGAAGTATAAGTACTCTTCCAATATAGTGTTTATATATAAAGCCCATAAGAGCAGCAGAAAAACATGTTTTCACCTATCTATATTTTCCAAAGGTCAAAGATCAGAATGTCCCAGTATGTCAAATGCAAACAATTAGCTACAGTGGGAATGTGTTTTTCTATTAAAGCCATGGAAGCATCCAGTCATGCTTTCCTGTTTGGTTTGTGTCTCATGGACATTTCATTCGTGTTATGCCTTCGCTCCAGTCAGACTTCCCTATCCCGATGGCAAAAATACTCCTGTGTTTTTCTGTTTGAACATTCCTGTTGTGATGACATCATAGGAAAAGGATAGGTAGCTATGAGTGCAAACACTCCATCAGCCTCTAAAAGCTCTTTTAAAGACCTTTTTATGATCTTTGGAAATATGAGAGCTTAAATGTAATCTGTATGGGAACAGAGAGGATGGTACTGTATATAATATATACTCGTGTTATGAAGTGCTTCTGCTATATCTTCACTGTGATGTATACGGCAGGAAGAGCTCATAGCAGACAGTCTGACCCAGGAATGGGTAGAGAGCGGTAACAGCGGTGTGTGTGTTGATACGAAGCATACTGGAGATGGCACAGGCCTCTTAAGACGGATCGCTTGGATTGCTCGGCTGCTATTCCGATTGCACAGTGACAGAAGATAAACAAGCCTCATTTGACTTCTTGGCCTGTAAGACACGGCGGCCACGTGCATAACGCAGCTAAATATGGTCATCCTGCTCTGTATGCATGGATTTTAATTGTTTAGAAGAGTGGAAACCTTCTACAAGCAAAAATCACTCCTGAAACATTCAGACAGTGACGGTTCTATTATATTAAGGTGCCATAATGTATGGCATGAATAACTGAAGAACATTTATAAGCACTCTCACAGTGAAGTGTGGCTGTTTAAGAGACACTTTATGGAATCTCTGAAGTCTTCCAAAAGTTTTCCAAAATAAAAGCATGATAGTTTAATGTTTGTACAGAGCCAATATGTTCCAACAAGCAGCTTGCAAACCTAATACGTAACAAAAACACATTAAGTGCTGTTTTCATTGACTCTCACATTAGAATTCAACAGGCATTAACATCAGAAGACCCTTCACATTGAGAAAAAACTAACTCTGTGGCCAAACCAGCAGAACATGCCACTGTTTCCTCCAAAACACAATTAGCATCTCTCACAATCAGCCTCCTGTTCTCCCGGCCAGTCAGGGAAAGGATGAGACGTCTTTTTACCATTCTTGTTTGGACACTCTCGCACATTTCCTTTGATGGAGTTTTATCCGTCGCCTAATATTTTCCAGAAATTGGAGGCAGACGTGTCACAGCGGAGGAAGAAAAATCTTCTCACACTGTCAATCCAAATGTTTTAATATCGCTGTGTTGAGTGTGCTAATGCTGGAGTATGTCATAATACATTCCTGCACAGCAACAACTGCATTATGCAACACACACACACACACACATCTGATTCATGTGCCACATGCATTTGGTTGCTATAACACAGCCAAACAAGAAGTCTGTACCAAACAGAAGGCATCAATCGGAGGTGTCCTGTCAATATTCATGCTAACCTGACACAGTGTTGTCCTGTATCTGTTCTGTTTGTGATACATGAAAGAGAAAGCGCAGACACAGTGGAGCCTGACCAGTCAGATTATTTTTTTAAGCTACTACAAGGAAGTACTATTTATGCACTTGGAAAATGCTGTAGGGTCACGTAGTCAAATATACAGCAATTATTACGAAGCAATGATGTATAAAACATCTGATCAGGACAACGGGGTTAAACAACCCGGGAATCGCACGGGACATTATAAAAACTCCAAAGTCCGGAGCTCTACTGAACATCTCATTCCCTATGACAACAGTCTCCTCCTGCTTTCTGGAGGTCTTCCATCAGGTCCTGGACCTGGCTTTGTCCTGGCATGAGTCTCACAATCTCAAATTTGTTTTCCGAGAGTCGTCATGTGGGTCAATCTTTTAAAAGTGTGAAGACAATTCTTCAACAGTAGGCTACATTTCATTAGGTCGGCCTCCGTTCCTGTGGTTAATACGAGCTGTCAGCGTCCACATTAGGAGCCCTTCTGAAGGTAAGGAGAAAAGTAACTGTAATACAAACTAAACAAGAACAGAGGAACCAGAACTACAGGAAATCAAAGCCCTGGAGAACGCTGCTAAAACTCACCGAGATTCAGATTGTGTCTTTTGTGCACTGAGCCAGGCGAACATTGGGTCAGTGAAATGTAACGTCCTCAACTAGGTGAAAAACGTGTTTGAATTTAACTACCACTTTACACAGAAAAATCATAGCCTTAAACTACAAGATCAACTGAACAGCCAATGCCAAACTATGTGGATGCAGCAAGAGACTTTGAGCAATAAAGACCAAACCGTGTTTAAGATGTGAAGACTGTTTGTGCATCAAACAAACATGAGAATTACAAAAGCAGCTGCTCACTTACAATACATTCAGAAGGCCGGTTTCTGTGGAAACAGCTCTATTTCCTTTGTGTTTACAGCTGGGGCTGGAAATATTTGTCCCAAATCAGTCGTCTGGCCAGAGTTGTGCTGGCCGAGCTCTACGCGATCATCTATCATCATATATTACAGGAGCTCTGGTGAAATTCGAATCACAAAAGCTCTAGAAACAGTAATCTCAAATAACACACTCCTTCATCAAACTTAAAGGAATAGTTCACCTAAAAATGAAACTGCTCTTATCATTTTTCCACCCTCATTTATGATTTCTGTCCATGCAATGAAAGTCAATGGAGTGCAAAACAACAGAAGACCCAACTGACTTTAATTTGCATTTGTGGATGAACTCCCCCTTTAAGTTCACCTTCAGAAGCTTTTCTCCTGTGTCAAGAATCAGCTGATTTCTAAGCAGAGACACTGCAGTGTTATTAAAGCCCTGTAATAACAGCAAGTCATTCCTCAAAACATATTAAGTTCATCATTAACATAAACCGAGGTCAAGAATGCGATCCTCTGGCACGCGTCCCGTTTGGACCGAGCGTGAACAGCTCTGCGTTATTTTACAGATGGAACACAATACAGCTTTTGTGGACATGATGTCATCCTTAGGGAAGATTATTCGAGCTCCGCCGCTTGACATAACGGCAGTTTTGACCGAACGGAGTAACTGTGCCAACTATCTGTCATTATGAGGGTAATTGAGGTAAAGAATCGGGGTTTATCCCTCTACCTCCACCTTCTGTGACCTTGAGCTCCCTCACGAATCTATGAACCTCACCTGCATACAGTGATGGAACGTGACTTTCATTGTGCCTTAAAAACTACCAGGGAAAAACTATATAAAAATATCAAGTATGGACATAAATCAAGTTGCAGCAAAAGTTCATTGAATTCTGCAGTCTCAGCACAAACCACATCAGAGACAAAACCGAGCCAGAACACACATCATCATCATCATCATCATCATCATCATCATCACGGCCGTCTGACCTCAACCTGACTCATTAATTACTTCAGTCTCCCAGCGGCTCAGTATCACCTCACCTATATATGTACATATCTATAGCTATATCTATATCTAGGCTATATATATGTGTGTGTTGTTTTTTTGTTCGTTTGTTTTTTTGCTAGAGAAAGCAAAACTTTTGAAAGCATTAAAGTACAATTGTTTGTCCTATCTATTTTTTTTCTACCATTTTTTCATCCCCTTAGTGGCTCTGCAAACTTGGTATGAATCTTCAATTTAGATTAGATTAAAGCTAACAGAAACATTCCACTGAAACATTGGGAAAAAAAAGTTAAAATAGTTTGGTGGTTTGTAAAACAGATTAGCACAGGAATGGAACCGGTTGCATTTTTGTTACTGCAGCTTTGGAATTCTGATTCATGCGAATCGATTCAGTTGAAGTTCATTTTTAAGAATCGGTTCAAAACATATTCAGCCATTATTTAACGTCATGATGTAATTCTGTCATCTGGTGATTATGACATCAAGTTCACACGCTCTAAATATAGCCACATGAAATCACATTTCGAGTTTCTTTTTCAATTACGTTTATTTTGATATATGTTTTATAAACGAACACCTGTTGCAGTCATGCTCATATGTCCATACGTACAATTATTTAAAAATTATTTCTGTAATTAGCTTTTACAACAGGCTACTAAAATTCAGTGTTATTGAGTGTAATAAAATGCTGTTGTTTATTAAAATCAACTCCGTTTAGTTGATAGGACAAACCTGTCATAGAATCAGCTCACAAACACATCTCCAGTGCGCTCGTGTGCAACATTTCTGTTGTGAATCACTTACTTTCCGCTCCATCAGTCACTTTTCAAGGTTCACTCCAAATTCTGTCATTAATCCTCATATACATGCAAAATCACACGACCAAAACAACGCCCTGACGCCACGCACGAGTCGATTCTTGGTTAAAAGAATCAGGGAGTTGACTCGAAAACCACTCGGACCGATTCAGCTGCGAACTGACTCAAAAGAACGAGTCGTTTACTAGTAGAGCACCCCACCTCTAAGTGTTTTCTGCAGATTGTATGAAGGTGTACAGCACACGCACGCGTCTGGTTCTCTAAACATGTAAGTGTCATACCTGACTCAAAGTGCTGGACGGCAGACCCAGAAGAACAGATGATGCACACAGCAATGAAACTCCAGCACCAGACTCTGCTGATGAGAAATAAAGATGATGCGAGATGTTTCTCAGAAGAAAATGAATGAAATATGGAAGCGCAGGTCAGAAGTTCGGTCACCTGAGCGGCGAATCGCAGTGTCGCTCCATGTCGCTCGCTGGAGAAGGTGCAGCGCTCGCTCGCTCCGTCAGAGAGACTCTTCTCCTCCTGCACACCCACCGGGATCCAGCAGCTCCACGTGAACAAAGGCAGTCTCAGTTCGTCCAGACTCGCTCAAACACTGAAATACGACTCCGAGCTGGAGGAAAGCTCCCACCTCCTCAACCCTCCACATTCAGATGCAAAACCCCTCACCTAACAAACACCACCGCTCATCTGATCATCTACTCCCTCTCCTCACATTAGATGACTTTGCCTGGATTGTGCATGATTCTGTAACTATGAATGCAGTTATATATGAAGTCTGTCAAGGCAGGTTGAGCTGCAAAAGTTGAATAATGTACAGTTGATTGATGCATTAAGATACAAAGTGCAGCAGTCCCAAAAACACACAAAAGAGCATGGATGTCATTGCATGGGTTAATAAAATATTAAGTTTCATCTGCAAATAAATGTTGCAAGAGCTTTTCTCAGAACTCACTATGAGGTTTTTTTTTTCTGATTATTTTCTTCTTTAGTACATGTAAGTTCTTAAGTTCATTCTGTGTCCCAGCAGAGGAACCACAGCTGTACTTCATCACATGAACACGACCCACTTACATCTGAACTCCAAAAATGTGTTGAAATACCTTTTCTCTTAATTTTGTAGAGACTGGGGTTAGTTATCACACATACAATTATCACATGAGCAAACTATATGGTCTGTAAAGCATGTTTTGCCTGTTACCTTGTATTTTTTGCTTTTTAATAAGCAGATTTGTACTTTTTGTGCTCAATTTTGCTTCAGAACCATTAAAGGAGAAGTCCACATCCAAAACAAAGATTCACAGATAATGTACTCACCCCCTTGTGATCCAAGATGTTCATGTCTTTTGTTTCTTCAGTTGTAAAGAAATTATGTTTTTTGAGGAAAACATTTCAGCATTTTTCTCCATATAATGGACTGATATGGTGCCCCGAGTTTGAACTTCCAAAGTGTAGTTTAAATGCAGCTTCAAATGATCCCAAATGCGGTTGTAAAAGATTCCAGCCGAGGAAGAAGGGTCTTATCTAGCGAAACCATTGGTTATTTTCATAAAAATAATACAATTTACATACTTTTTTTAATGTCAAACGCTCGTCTTGTCTTACTCTTCCTGAACTCTGTTTTTGTTGCGGTTCATGTCAGTTAGTGTATGTCGAAAAACTCCCATCTCATGTTCTCCCTCAACTTCAAAATCGTCCTATATCACTGTTTTACCTTTTTTTTAAGGGTGTTTGATCTTCTTTGCATGTTCACGTTGCAAACACTGTGTCTGTACTTCTGCAGCGATGTAGGATGATTCTGAAATGATTTTTGAAGTTGAGGGAGAAAATACGATTGGAGTTTTTCGACATACACTAACTGTCTTGAGTCAGAATACACAGAGTTCAGGCAGAGTAAGACAAGACGAGCGTTTGACATTAAAAAGTATTTAAGCTGTATTTTTTAAATAAAAATAACCAATGGTTATACAGAAATAATGAATAAAAATAGGCTTATTAGACAAAAAAAAAGTATTTAAAAAAAACCTGTGATGATTGAAACCGTCCTTTATTGAGATTTCAAGTTATGTTATATCAAGCACATGTTCTACATCAAACACAATACAGCATTTAAGAGTGAAGGGCTGAGATCCTCAATCACAGCACTAATGCGGGGTGATCATCATGCCTTTGTTATTTCTGCAGCATCCCAACGCTAAATCATTTACAATAAAAAATTACGTTCCATAACTGAAACAAGTCATTAGTAAAGTGATGCCAGCACTATCTCAGCTCCTCTGGGGAATCACATCATTCACTGACAGCATCTGGTCAATCATTCAACTATTCAGCAAGACCACACGATTTCTGCAGTCCTTCATAAACCTGATGATTCTGAGGCCATGAGAGAAAACTCACAGCTTGATCATCACATCTGCAAGTCCAAACCCATGAGCTGGTCTTTGTGATATTCTTTTAAATAAATTCTGGACATGCATATTAAAATTTTACAGCAGATGGAGGAGTGCATGCATGCGTTCTTTTACCGGATGCTGTTCATTTGTTTAATGGCCGTTACCTGCAGTTGTATAATATAAAAACATCAGACATATCTCAGAAGATTAAACAGCTGATTTTAGAGAGTCTGCCAGACATCTGTGAACATCTGAGATTGTATTGCTCCAACAGTGAATGTGGTAATTCTCAGAGGATCTGTATGAAATTATTTTTTTTTTTTTTTCACAGTTTTGAGAACAACTGGGACTTTCCAAAAATTGCTGTCCAATTTTAAGGGTGTTACACCATCTACAGCAACAAATAAGAAACATATTTTGCGCTTATGAATACTAAAATTTGATGCAGTAAAATGGGCAGATTTTTAGGGATGATAACATTAAGATTGGCGACTGCATATTTCGTAAACTTTTTTTTGCGAAACAGGAAAGGACAAACAAAAAAATGGCTTCAGAAAAATCCTCTGCAGTGAATGGGTGCCGTCAGAATGAGAGTCCAAACAGCTGATAAAAACATCACAATAATCCACAAGTAATCCACACCACTCCAGTCCATCAAACTCAAATACAAGTCCATAATCCATAATGACGCTTCCTCCAGTGAAAAAGTGGTCTGGTCTGAATCAGGAGAGAAATCTGCACAGATCAGGCACCGTTTACAAGCCAAAACAGTCCAAAACAGTAACACTTTTGTCTTCTCAAGATGTGAACTGATGGACTGGAATGGTGTGGATTACTTGTGGATTATTGTGATGTTTTATCAGCTGTTTGGACTAGAGACTGCAGAGGATCCATTGGTGAGACATTGATGGAATGACACATTACCTCAGATGGCCTGAGGGTTGAGTACATTTACAGCAGATTTTCACGTTTGGCTGAACTATTCCTTGAACAGTTTGATTGTTTAGAAAAGAGGAGCATGAACGTTCTTTAAAATATCTTCCTGTATGTTCAACAGAAGAAAGAAAGTCATAAGGCGATGATAAACAAGGCAACTTTCTGAGTAATGTTGCTGGGCAATGTCACTGAGTGAACACCGAGTGAATGGGCAACACATTTCTGGATCTGGATACTTTAGATTGAAATATGTTGCTCGTTCTCAATGCACCTAACTAACATCAGTCGGTATCATCACATATAGAGGTTTGGAGTTTGACGATGAGTAAATGATGACAGTATTTTCATTTTTGGATGAAATCTCTCATTAATTAAGATAAGAGATGTCTGGCAATGGAACTGAGTCAAGACCAAGTTTTTTTTTTTATTGTAAAAACAAGACATTACTCAGCGTGAGGGGGATCCTGTACAAACCACTGACATTGTGTTGAGTGTGTCTTCACTTTGACTCACATTCCCTCAGCCGTCAACACAATAGATGAGTTCATTTGTGCTGATGTTAGATGTCTAGGATACGTGCAGCAGAGCTGAAGGATCTTCAGTAAGTCCTCGTCCATCATCACATGTGTGGAATTCACTCCCACAGTCTCTGCGGTCGGCCTGCAGGTTTGGGAAGATAAAAGAAGATGAAATTCCTGTTGCCCAGCAGCCTGATATAGCAGCGTCACGATAAACCTTACGAACCCTCGTCCGACACAGACCCGCGCCTCTGACAGACTCGAGAGCTCCTGTGTTCAGAGCCGCGTTTGGTGTCGTGTTGAGGTCGGCGAATCGACCCGCTGAAGTGCCAGTCTGCTAACCTGGCGCCGATCGACACATCATATGTCTGCAACACTGAACATCTGGGACATTTTGCAATTATTGGCAGTGACTGATGAGTTTGTGTCTCAACAGCAACAAATATGACATCTCAAGGCAGCTCCGGTGCTTTTCTCATGAAAACAAACATAAAACATATAGGTCTGGACCCTGGATCACAACCAGATCAGTTTCTGAATGTCTGTTAAACTCATGTCCTTCTCATCATTGAGCTATTTAGTTAAAGTCATGTGGCAGGGACTTTCTCTGGGCTTGAGAAAGTAGGTTATGTTGCTCAAGAAAGGATCTCCATGGCAATATGGTGATGTTGTATGAAAATACTCGCGGAGCGAGGCTGTGAGAGGGAGATGGGAGTGCGGGCGGCTCGTCTGAAGCTGTCAGTCGAGATCCAGCGTGACTCAGTGCTGATTCATCTGTGAGAAACCCGTGCGTTCTTTCATTTTCTGTAGTGACTGGACAGATGTTCAGCGAGCCTTGCGTTTAAAGAGAAATTCTAGAGGCCGTTCAGTTCAGTGTCTGAAAAACTGATAAGTGTCTGATAAGTGAAAAAAAGCACACTTTATCATTTAAAGCATTTAAGCCTAAAAAAAGGACTCCTTATTATGTAAGTCTGTATTGCATCTTAACTGAAATTAAATGAATAAATTTAAATTTATATGAAATGCAACTGGCTGAACTTTGAGTGTTTTTTACCCAAGCAGGACTTGAGTGCATCTTTATATATAATTTCATAATTCTATTGTTTTTTTTTAAATATGGTTGAAGTACTGCTGACAAGCTTTTATGGTGAATATAATTGAACCCTTGAGCGACCGTATGGACATTTTTATCCTTTTCAGTTTTTTTTTTGTTGTTGTTGTTGTTGTTTTTGTTTTTTATGTGTTAATGCCAACTGCATACATTTTGACACAGGTGTGTATTTTTAATGGAATTTCACCCCGATTTCCTTTAATAAATCTATTTTACGCTAGGTACAAAAAATAGTTCCTCTCAGGACCTAAAGGACAAAAATGTCCTCGTTGAAACTCGTTCAAACTGCAATTTTTAATCCAAGGGCCATTTAACTATAAAATGATGCAATATTTGTTAATAGGCTTTTATTCTATTGGCTTTAAAATTATTTTTTTTTACCATGTTTTACTAGATGGTGCCTTTTTTACGTTTGGCAAATATTCTCTTTATTCATGTTTTCTGCTTATGCATATTATAGTCTATTATGGAGTCAATTGGATAAATTATGCAGATGTGATTGTGTGGGTATGTTGACATGGATGTCAGAGTGTGGTTTGTATGTGTGTCTTAAATAAAATGTTTGTGTGTTTGTGTGTGCGCACCTGTAATGTTTGGGAGAGAAAAATTATACCATGTTTGTAATATCCATTAACAGACTACAGTTTAATGATAACATTTAATCTTTAGTATGTTAGTCAACACATCAAAATTAGCATATGCACTACAAATGATTATTTAAACAAGGATTTAAAATGTGCAATATTTATTTGTACAAACATTTATTTTATATTTTATGTTTGAGGTCCCTCTTTAAAAGTGTGTTATGAAACAGTGGTGAAAGTGTCTCTCTCTAAGTCACTTAAGTGGCCTACTATATTATAGTTTAATCATAATGTAGTTTTAATTACAGTTTATTTCATTTATATTCTCTATGAGTACAGTTTTTAAAATACTTGTAAGATCTGAAGTACACTACAAGTGCACGTTTAATTCAAAGTGCACTTTTTTATGAATGTACAAATGAAACTATGATGTCCTTAAAGCCACAAATGAAGATGAGAACACAACAGTAGGCAATAAATCGGAGCGAATCCTAATAAATCACGGTCTGACGTGCGTGTCTGTTTGAGTGACTCAGAATAGAGCGTTTTAATTTAGCTCTGGCTGACTCCTGTAGTCTCTCCTGCTGTTTAGAGCCCGTCTGGAACATGATGAGACTGAGCATTTGAACTTAAAGTCTCCATTCATGTGCCGGCGGGCCACCCACATCCTTGTGTTATCAGCTGCTGTTGAGCTAACGTGAGCAGAGGATTCAGCAGAGACCTTTACATCAGTTCAGCACACTCTACAACCCTCAAACACCACCAACGACCTGAATGAATCTAAATGACTTATTCATTCATTTAGTAGAATTTTATTGATATACATATTCATTTAGCTTTTGTTTTTTTGGTATTTGCACAATCAGACGTAACAACAAATAGTTGTGCATTCAGTGATTCCAGTGATTCCAGCGTATTGGCCTGCTGTCCTGGAGACAGATTTGTGTTTGAATCCTCCAGGCCAATACATATCAAGAGAACAGTTAAACAGCCCAAAACACTGATAATAATAGCCGATTAGGGTTTTTCCTGAAAAGGTCATTCTGTGGACTGAGGAGGAGGAGCAGCGGAGGTGGAGGAGGAGGAGGAGAACTGTTGATCCTCTCCACGGGAGAGAAGACTTTACGTTTACACATCGCTTTTCACACAGTCATCACACACACACACACACTGGAAACTGCTAAATAAATCCCATTTTTCTGAAAATGAAAGGCAGACACATATGGACTTTGTCCTTCTGAGAGAGATTTTAGGAATAGAACATTTAGGCATTTAAAACAGTCTTCAGTGATTCTGCATTAAGTTCCTCCACAGAGAAAACATCCAACATGAACAGAGCTGAAAATCATTGACTTCCAGTCAAACATGTGTATAAACATAGAAACTCATTCTGGGTCCCCTGAGAGGTCAGAGGTCGTACAGATACAGTGCTCAAATAAAGCTGAGATAAGACGTCTAAGCGGAGCCTTGAGAACCCTGACTGAGACTTCAATCTACAAACTAAGTTCTGCAGCACATTCACACACAGACACAGATGCATGCGATGCAGGGAATGACTAACACAGGCTGTCATTCGTCATCTTTGGCAGTTCTGATAAGCCGTATCCTATAAAATCCTCCTCCAGGACAAACCCTTTATTTGTACTTGAGCAATATGAGGTTACTCAGTGAGTGTTTCTTAAAGGGGTCATCGGATGGCCATTTTCCACAAGTTGATATGAATCTTTAGGTTCTTAATAAAAAGTCTATAATTTGTTACTTTGGTTAAAAATTCTCAATGGTTGTGTAAAACAACACCCTTTCTACCTTGCCAAAATCATCTCATTCTGGTCGAGGCTGCTTTAAATGGCAAATGAGCTCTGCTCGCCCCGCCCCTCTCTTCTCTCTGTGGAGTGACGAGCCTGTTTACTTTAGCATAATTTAGTGCGTTTAGCGGCTAAACTTCCTAACTACCATGTTATAAGGAAAGGCGATCGCAAAGATTCATAAAAAAACCCTTATACTCACTTCTGCTGTAAGTGAAGCTGGATCATGAATGATTTGCGTGAACATAGACACATTTATGTAGATCGGGAGGCGCATTCCCTTCACAAACAAACGTAATCCACTGCATCTTCAGCGGCTCAGATGTCGGGAGTAAATGACGACCACTATGTTCATTATTACATCCAGCAACACAACACCTCAATCACTCAATCAGAGATATTCTTGTCTAACTTACATCCCTCTCCGACATCAAAACAAAGAGGTCTGACTATTATAGCTGATCTGAGGTAAGACGCTCATGTCAATCAACTATGGTGGGAGTGGCCTCTGTCATGTGACGCCACAACGACAGGCATCTGAGAGTGGCTTGATTTGAAAAAGGGGATATTATTTTTACAGATTAATTAAAAACCACTGCATGGATTTTTATCATTATAGGGCAGATTTGTACATACACTGACAACACACATTAATGTTCAAACAACATGTAAAAGTGAACTTTATTGCATTTATCAAAAATATAGTAAAATATAGTAAAAATACAGTGAAAATAGTGAAATATTATTCCAATTTAAAACATCTGTTTTCTATGTGGATATCTGTTAAAGTGTAATTTATTTCTGTGATGCGCAGCTGAATTTTCAGCATCATTACTCCAGTCTTCAGTGTCACATGATCCTTCAGAAATCATTCTAATATGCTGATTTGCTGCTCAACAAACGTTTATGATTATTAGCAATGTTGAAACAGTTGCGCTGCACAATATTTTTTTTTGTGGAAACTGTGATGCATTTTTCAGGATTCACAGATGAATAGAAAGTTTGAAAGAACAGCATTTATTTCAAATAGAAATCTGTTGTAACATTATAAATAATGAATAAATGAGATTGTTTATCATCATCGTCAGTGTTGTTCAGTGATGGATCGGTCCAGTGAAGCAGTGGATCTTGTTCTGTACCGGAGATCTCCAGTCGTCCATCCAGCATGATCTGTGTTCTATCAGGCAGATTTTCCACGCCGCTCCCAGCGCTGTACTTCACTGCTCCATTTCATTTCTCCTGTTACGCTACATGGCCAAAGTATGAAGACACCTGAGCCGCACGCACTCGTGTACAGGCTGAATATGTCATTTTGTCAGTGGGATCAGCATTAACGTCTCCCTGTGCTATTGTAGCAGCTCTCAGTCTGTGAACAGACAGACATGATGAAGATGGCTGGAGGATTCGCTCTGTTCAGGTGATGGGCTGTGGATCAGATTCATCCCGGAGGAGCTCAGTGGGCTTCAGCTCGGGGTTTTTTCAAGTTCATTTACACCAGATCCAGTCCATTATTTTTTATGGATTTTGCTTATGGTCAAAATGTTATAGTTCTGGCCATGTAGTGTATCAGCACATGAGTCACTGCTGCGAGGAGCCAAACATGCTGGAGGAATTAATGTTGTCATAAAACAATAGCAAATCATGAAACGAATGCAGCTAGTTATTTCTGAAAAGTGATGTGTAATTATCTGGAAATTGAGTTTTTACAGTAAGTGACTCCACCAAAGTACTAAATACTGTATTTCTGCATTCCAGTAAATTAAATAAAAATGACATGACCTCTGAATGAGGCAAATGAGAGGAATAATGGCACGAAATGTGTGTTCAATTTTAAACAACAGCATGTGACGCATAATGGACACACATTTTATTTTTCAGGATTCACAGGTGTACAGAAAGTTCAAAAGAAAAGCATTTAATTGAAATAGAAATCTTTTTTAACATTATAAACAGTGTTGGGGAAAGTTACTTTTAAAAATAATGTGTTACTCCCTAAAAAAGTAACTAATTACGTTACTAGTTACTTTTTATGGAATGTAATGCGTAACGTTACTTTTGAGTTACTTTTTAAATCTGGGCAGGGCTTGCTTTTTTATTTATTTAAAAAGTTATATTTTTTGGCAAACGTAAAAGCCCTTTCACATCAAAAGCCTCAGGCAGAAGGAAAAGTAAATTTACGTCTGTACAGAAGAACACAGAACAAGAGAGTTCAACACACACAAAAAAGAATAAGAAATGTTAGTTTATCTTATTTGTATTATTTAACATATTTAATTATTGCAGGTTTGCGTCATATTCTAAGTTGTTTTTTTTATTTATTTTGAGGAATACTGAACTTATTTTGAGGAACACTTACTTTTTTTGTAAGAGAGATGAATTAATGCACGTTCACATTTATTCTAGGACTAAAATAACTTACTCCCCATTTGTCTCAACATGGGGACAGGTGAGAATTCAATCAATAAATGGGAAAAAAAGTAACTCAGATATATTCTTGTAAATTAAAAAGTAATGCATAACTTTACGAGTTACTTGAAAGACGTAATCTGATTATGCAAACTCATGTTACTTGTAATGCGTCACGCCCAACACTGATTATAAATGTCTTCACTGTCACTATTGAATCATACATGAGCCGGTCCTCACCACAGCAGCAGCTCCTTTGTCCTTAAATAAACCTTCAATCAATTTTAATACTTCTAGATTCTCATCTCTTCTCACTAACCATAAATACATCACACCAATAATAATGCATGCCAAAAAACTCACTCTGTGTGTGTGATTCTTCTAGAAGCGTCTGATCCACCTGAGTGTAAGAGCTCTGGATCACACAGACTCACAGAGACCTGTGCCAGATTACGCTCGCTGACGCAATGGAATCGCACGCGTGTCGTGTAAAGGAGTAAGTGGCTCTGTGGAAACATGTAGCTGGACGTGTTTAACCACAGCGAGAGGGAAATACCCAACAACTAAAGGAGTCCTTGTCTACAGCTGAAGGTAACTCCCTCACTGCCATAAACAAAACCAAACACTTCCAGAAGCCTCATCATCCACAGGGATGTCTTACACTCTCAGAAGAAAAGCTTCAGAAGCTGTCACTGGGGTGGAACCCGTTCAAAGGCACCCCCTCTGAACCGCATTTACCCCTAAAAACAGGATAAAAAGCTGTTGCAAGAGCAGATTCACATTAATAATATTCCAGAGCAAAGCAATATGATGAGTCAAGGTGTTCTGCTTATCGTTATACAAACGCAAAAAACAAAAAAAAAACCTCCCACAAACCATCTAAACAAAGCAAGACTGTGTGTTTGTGTCACACCCTGTTTTATTTTCACGAAATCTTGTCACTTATGTAAACGCTCGCATATTTCTAAACCTTTGAAGTCATTTCATGCAATACTTTTTTTCCATGTGGTTTTAATGGGATTTTTAAAAACTGGTTACAATTAATGAGTTGCCCATCCCATCACATCTTACATCACAGAGATGAAATATCTACAAAGAATAAACAGACTAAACGCTGTCTGAAGATCATGAAACCCAACACACATCAAGAGCTGGTCTTTACCTCTGCAAATGCAGATATTGAGTTCATGTGAATCTGTGTGTTCTGCAGTCAGTTTAACTCACTCCTACTGTAAATGATGCCAGCAGAAACACAATGAAGCAATTACTTCAGCTAACGAGCTCATGTATTGTGAAACGTGCTGGCGTTCAGGTCTGACTGTTGTTGTGATGCAGGTGACGTCAGCGTCAGAGGAACGCCGATCATTAGATCCATCATTAGATCCAGCGAGGCCTTCGGGCACTTTTTTATTAACGTACATGTTTCTCATCAGTGATCCGAAATCGTCTGGTCTCAATTCAACAGGTTTCACTCAAACATGAATGTGTTATTACTAAGCCTTTTCTATCATTGAACAGACGACTGGCTCTGAGGGAGGATTCATTTTCTTCATTTTCTTCTCTCCTTGAGAGCAGCAACTCATAAGAACAACAAACTTCTTCCAGTATGATCAATCAAGAGATCTCAAATGTTCTAGCTAATCAGAGGGTTTGAAAACCTTTGTGCTATAAAACTGGTTTGCAAAATGAGAACACGACTGTTCGGTCCCCAACTAAAACATAACATTCGCAAACAAGAATCACAATTAGTGTGGTTGAAGCTCCCAGCTTTCCCTCCACACTGTTAATATTTTCATAATAATAAAGTCATTTAATGACCACTCTATGTTGTCGTATGTAATGTCTGGCCAGTTGAGGAACAGGTTTTGGCTCAGTAGTCCAGATCAGTGGTCACTCTTTAATCATTCCATGAGGACGAACCAGGCGTTTGTGTGCTGCAGCAGATGAGAGGAGGATCTGCTGCCAAAGAAAGACTTTACAGCCCCACACAGATGAAAGCAGATCAGACTGGGCACATTCATTCACACAAGCATTTGCTCCTGCAGAGGCTTTTAAAGGCGTTTCAGTTATAGTTCCTCTCACACGCTGTGGAGAATCACAGTAATGATGCATAAACTGCTCCGCACAGCTTCGCTTTCTCCCATGACGTCACTGTGAGAAGAATTTCTGCCTGCAGCCTTTTAATGCCTCTTCATTAAAAGCTTGTTCCCCAAGAGGGAACTCACGCTGCGTCCTCTAGCAGACACTACGAGGAGTGCAGGACCGGTTTCTGAAGCTTCTGTGAAACAACTCCAATCCCACTGGCCCACGTAGTCTGTGTCATCACAGGCAGATGCTTGGAAGTAATACAGAGCACCTGCCAAACACATCAACTTTGGTTTTTTCAGGAGCTGTTTGTTTGACAGTGCATGTAAAGGTGTAATGGAGAAACCAAGGCAAGTGAGCGTTTGAAAAGGTGTCTCCGTGTCCGAGGTTTCTGACACCAGACTCATCAGATCATGGGGTTCACAGGCTGAGTGTGCAGAAACATTTGAGAAGGGTATGGACCTTTTAAAAGCTTCCACTGTGAGTGCAAACACAGCAAGATCCAGACACTCTTTTTCTTGGGTTATCGGATCCCATTAATAGCACTATATTGGGCTCATCTAGTGAGACTGAGGACGTGGTTGTGGTTGGTGAGGGCGATGAGAGTGTGAGCACTGAGTTTGGATGGCGGGTCAAGCTGGTGGAGCTTTGCACACTATGGCAGTGTTACAAGCTTACCAAGCTGACTTGCTCAGAGATCTAGCTGAGGGCAAGGGTTTGTCCCCTGAGGCAGTTGAGGAGCTGCACCACACCACAGACTTGGCTCTTCACACCACTAGGCAATGGTGGCTACGGAAAGGCATTTGTGGTTAAATCTGGCTGATATTGGGAGGAAGGAGAAAGCCTTTCTTCTTGATGGTCCACTGTCGCCTTCCGGGCTTTTCGGCACCTCCACTGAGGCAGTGGTCGAAAAGCAAAGGCGCAGTCCGATGCTCTTAGAAACTTCATTCCCTGCCATCCCGAGTCTTCCTCTAGAACCTCTGAGGGGGCTGGTCCGTCTCGATCTGAGGATCATTGGCAGGAACAGAAGAATTGCGTGGCCACTTGCATGAATGCTAAGAGGAAGAGAGCGGATGTCAAGAAGGTGTTGGATGAGAAACATTCTGGTTCTGTACTGTGCTCTGATTCTAACACTTCTTGATGCTTAAAGAGTGTTTTTAGACCACTGCATACATCAGGCTCTGAGGCTGGACTAACGTTGTTCGTTTGTGTTTCTCTTATTGGCGAAACACTGATTGAAGGTCCAGTCTCTCCCTTGTGATGTAGACCTTTTTCCAAGTACTCTCAGGGGTTGGGCTGCCCCCCTTTTCAGGGTTTTTTTCAGGTAGACAGCTCCCTGAGCCCCCTTCTAGTCTTCTACCCTGTTAGGGTTTTAAATAGATGGTCTACCTCCCTTTACCCCTTAAGCTTGGTCAGATAGTAGGGGTGGGTTGGAACTGCATGTTGCTTTGGCTCATTGTGACATAGCCTTTTGAGAAAAGCTGTGTTCTTAATTTGGTTAATGGAGTGTTCCTCCTGCTCAGCCGGGTTCCCCATTTTCTCGAGTTATGTTAGTGGCCCCAGGCGTCAGTGGCTTGCCCCTTTTCTGAGGGAAGGGGTGATGTATGTCTGTCACTTCCCTTGGTGCTGTTTCACCAGGTGAACAGGCATGGCTGAGTCGGAGTTCCATTGCCCATAGTGTCCGCTAAAGGATGCAGCATGAGTTCTTTAGAAGGGGAAGATCTCGAGTTACGCATACAACCAGAGTTGCATCCACGTGCCATGCCTAGGGCTTGCCTATTTCCACGTCTCCTTTAGACAACCAAATTAGTTATGTGTTCAACAAACGCCCTCTTATTCTTCAGTGCGGCCACCTGTGACGTCCCAGGCTAGGTGGGCCAACGGAATTGGAGTTGTTTCACAGGTGCTTCAGACACCGGTTCTCTGCTCAGTCCCCATAGTGTCCACTAAAGGACGTAGCGTCTCGTTCCCTCTTGGGGAACCATGGTAACATGCGTAACCCGAGACGTTTTTTGATTTGAAGTTGCATTCAGAATCCACTTTAACAATCTGAGGAAGCATGAATCAGTTTGCTTCTGCCTGAGATCGCCTATTCTTTCTCACATTATATGAGGCGTCCTTTTACGTCATAGTTGATTATATGAGTCCCTTCAGTCTCCTGAGTTCCTCGAGACTGACCACAAACTCCCAGCGGATCGTCATTGAGCTGTGAGCCCTGCCCTGTGTGAGAACATATGAAGCTCATGGAATCAAGCTGCCCGCCAACACTCTGACATTTTAGGGAAATGCCTACATAAATTATTTATTTAGTGGATTAACCTGACAGCTTCATGCAGCTGCCCAGCACAGCTTCATCATCAGAGCTACAGGAAGAGGAAATGACTGCATTTACTGACCACAGACTCACAGCCATTCCATTACACTGGATCATGAACACAGGGGACAGCTCATTCCACGCCAGGTTTTCTCCATGTGTTGCTACATGTGTACATGGTAACCTATCCGGCCCAAATGACAGAACAACAAACACTACAAACTCACGGAAAACTTGATTTCACTTGATGTTTTACATCCAGGGCTTGTACTTCATAATTTTTTATAATTTTATCATTATATAATTTTTACATTATATAATTACTTTTCAGAGATCCTTGCCTTTCTGAGTCCTGGTTTTGTTGTTATTTCTGAAAACATATTTAATGACATCAATAAATTACTAAAATAATATTAATTTAATTTTTTCTTTTACTTTGAAAAAATCCTTGCTATAATGTGTTCCAGTGTCTTATTCAACTTCCTGTTATTACGTAAAAAACATATTTGTTCACTGTTTTAAATTATTTATTCAGATGTATTTATTTCAATTATTTAATGAATAATATATATTTGTTAATATTACTCATAATTGATCTGAACTGGTTTAGGGTGTTTCAGCATATAAAAATGTTCTACATTTGTAAAATGTTTGTAAAATGTCATCATAAGCTCTTGGGACTGAAGGAAATGTTTTATCTATCATGACGTGATATGATGCAGCTTTATAAAGCCACAGCAAATGTTTACATGTGGACTGAGTTATGTACGACTAACACCCAGGGCCGGATTAATGCATGGACCTACGGGACACTAGACCACAATAGCAAGGCCCAGCGGAAATACTGCCGTCCCCAGAACGTGATGTGAACTGTACCCATGGCACCACCGCGTCATAATCCGGCCCTGCACTGACTGCATATTGTGACAGCACTGACAGCAGTGGGTTATTTGTCTGTACCTGCTGCAGAGTCCTATGGAAAGAGAATCATCATGTGAATAAATATGAAAAAAAACTGATCTGATCACATTCACTACAAAACATTCCTTATCAGTCCTGTGTTTTATCAGAAGATGATCAGAAGAGCACAATTCTCTTATTTATTGCTGCGTTCATGCCATGTCATAATTACTGTAATTCTAAGATGAAAACGCGGGACATTTTACTCATAGCTTTCCATGTTGTCGGACTCAGAGGCAGCATTAAAGTAGTGCCAAAATGCGCCTGGCGGCGGCCACGTGGTGCGTCTGTCACTGGTCCAAGTCGTAACTCTCAGAACATTCCGAGTTTACAAGTTGTAATTATGAGTTCAGGAGCACGTGAGGGATTTGGTGTTGATAGTGTTGCCATAAAAACACACAATTTAGAATTCCGACATGGCGTGAATGCAACTTAATTCTCTTATCTAAATTGAATACATTTAACTTTTGTGTAGACACCATTAAATGGGCGGCAGAATCTAATTTTTCCTCATCAGCAGGTGTCCCGCAGGGTTCGATCTTCGGCCCACTTTTATTTTTTTGTGCATTGATTAATTCATTTTCTTGTTCATTGTTTTACTCTTCTCTGAATGAGTAAAATGTCAAGCTGTGATCACTTTTACTAATGTTCAGTGATTTTTGGTGAGTGAAATCCATTAATTTCAGTCAAAATCTATGCAATCAGGGAATTTTGTGCAATCAAGTTTAGCTGCTCACTCAGATTCACCACATTCATCAGCATACAGTTAATCTGTGTGGTGTGACTGTGTTTTTTGAGTTTGAGCTGTGCTTCATTCTGAACTACACTACTGACTACACACTACATGAAACTCCAGCACACTTTAAGAAGAAATATCACTGGATTTTTTGGGATGGTTATGGAGTGAAAGCAGCTACTGTAGGCATGTGAGACCCCTGTTTGATAGACAGACCAGCCCACACACACACACACACACACACACACGCGGACCCCCAGGGGGCCGATCTGAACTCTTTCAGTGTTTGTTTGAGGATGTAAACATGGAACACACACACGGACACACACACACACTACAGACAAATACACAGGAAAGGTCGAGAGCAGAGAATACACAACAAACCTGCTGAGCACATGTGATGTGTGTCTGTCTGTACATTTACATTTATTCTTTTAGCAGATGCTTTTATCCAAACCACTTTACAGATGAGCAATACAACCACCATAAAGAGGCAAATAAACACAAGTGGTTCTCGTAACGCACAGTTTCAGACATCATTTAGAACCGAACAAGCTAAAACAGGGAGGGCTTAAGGGATTTTTTAAAGATGCAGTTAAGTGCTGACAAATTAAAGATGAGTTTTCAGCTTGAACATTGTCAGAGATTCGGGATGCTGAATGGGGTTACGAAAATCATTCCACCAGCCAGGAACGGTGAACGAAAATGTTCTGGAAAGTGATTTGTGCCTCTCTGTGATGATACCACGAGACTTCGCTCACTTGCACATTTCTAGCAGGGATGCAGATTCGTAAGAGCGAGTGGAGGCAGGCGGGTGCTGAACCTGTGGCTGTTCTATAGGCAAACATCAATGTCTTGAACCTGATGTGAGCTGCAGTGCAGGCAATGGTGAAATCGTGCTGTAGATCCAGACTGGCAGAGCCGTTCACTCGGACCACAACAACAGAAGAAATAAGAGTTGCGATGGAAACTATTAAGGGCTTAAATGTTCACAGATGGAACGACTGGAAACGTCTAGACCGTCAAATAGCGAAAATGCACTCGCATCAATATTCTTCAATGAAATGAATCTGTCTTGTATTTTGAGGCAGCGTGTGCCATGTAAACACCATACAACTTTCAAAGTCTGCTGAAAAGCCTTGTGGGTAAATAGAACCTTCTCATCTGGGCTCAATTTAAACAGCACTGATCTGTAGAGGCTGACGAGGGGGTTACTTCAGGTTTACTTCACTGCAGGTCACTCCATATCCAGAATAACCCCATTCATTTACAGTAGTCCAGAATTAGGCTTATTCCGTGATTAACAAATTAAACTGCAGCGTCTGGGATCACTGGACATGTTGACATTGGAAGTGTTGGAAAAAAAAAAAAAAATAATTATAATAATAATGGACAGCAAATTGTAAATGGACTGAAAAGAGGTAGAAAATACACTGAAATCGCCCTGACACTATATTTCACAATTACAACTTCATTTCTTTTAACTGCAACTTTATATCTCCAAATTGTGAATTTACATCTCAACATATGACTTATCAACTCACAATATGAGAATATATTTTACAAAGGCAACTTTGTCTTGTAATTGTGAATTTATATCTAGTAATGTCATTATATATTACATTTTTTTTTTCTCATAATTGTGACTTTACATCGTGGAATGTGACTGTGTATCTCTCAATGTGAGTATATATTTCATAACTGCAACTTTTCATGTAATTGTTGCTTTATATTGCAGTGCAACTATGTATTTCACAATTGCCATTTTTTCTCATAATTGCTACTTTAAATCTCACAATGTGAACTTATATCGTGTAACTTTACCAAGTAATCTCATAATATTACTTCTTATTTTTTAACTTTATCTCATATCGACCCGTTTATTGTGATTGCAGAGACGTGCTTTAATAGTTTCAGAGCCGCAGTGACGCTCATAGCTCATTAATTCATCGATTGACTCCATCTGGCAGCTGAATCAGAACAAACTTCCTGTCCAATCATGAATCAGTGGATGGGATGAAAGTCTTCTGTTCTTTCTCTTTTGAAGAAGATGTGTGCTTCTAAAACTGTGTTGGCCAAATGAGAAAATGGTTTGTGCAATTTAACGTTAACAAGTCACAACTGGGAGTGCAAACTCACAAATCATTCTGAGCGATTCAGCGTGGAGGAAATGAAAGCGAGTTGTTTGTTCCTGTTAGTTCTGTTGCGTTAGAAGATGGAGGCCATTAAGATGAAAGAGTCTGAGGATCATAATGATATAAGACACCGGCAAACACGGGACATCCTGACCGATCTGCACTACACAAAACGCCTGCATACGTGCCACTGCACGCGTGTACGTTTTCAGGACATCAGAGGCGCTTCATCAACAAATACGTGCACACCACAGCAGCAATCTCAAACTTATTTGGCTAAAGTGCACAAAACCTCCCTCTTCATGTACCGAAGGGTTAAGTGAGCGTGACTGTGAAATGGCCCCTAAAACTCTCACATGTGAATGTAAACAGCACTTTAACAGGAGCCGACGCTGCAGATGTTCTCACACTGGAGAGTCAAACCCTTGAACGTGCGTCCTGCAGCAAAGCTACAAAATGAAAGTCCATCCAGTTCAAAGACGGATGCAGATTTCTGGGCATAAAGAGCTCCATTCAGCAGCCTGACATGCAGTAACGCACTGTCAACGCAATGAAACACGAGCGCTCAAGGTCAAAGGTCAAACCCAGGTGTACAGACGCACAACACTGACACAAAACACGAACAGGTGCACACGTGAGGATAAAAACAGCCTTCAGTCCTGACAGGAATACGCTGACATCTCTCCGATGAAGAGATTTCTGATGCTGAAACTCCAATGCATTTTTAGAAATAACTGCCTTGATCAGTATGTTTGTCTTGTTTTCCAGTAAAACATCCTTTAAACAAGATTAACATACTTGACAAGCAAAATTATGTAAGAAATTAAGACTTACTTCTGAAAACGTATTATAAATATTCTAAATGTATTCTTTTAATATAAAATTCAAATGTGTGTGTATACATATATTACATTTATTTTTTTATTCCAGTAATATATACATAAATACTTAATGATGAAATCATGAAAACGTATATATACCAGTGGGTCAAAACTGTAAAGAAGTACTTTGATTTACAAATATTCATTGAAAGTTTTATTAAGGATATTTTTCTTGTTGTTCATCTTAATCTGAATTCTCCCAAGACTTTGTGCAATATGTGTTCATTATGAACACGAAGTCTTGGACTAATTAAGATGTGGCTCATGTAGTGTCTCTTTCTTATTCTCTGGTTGAGCAGGACTGATCTTAAACTGTGCGTCTGAGAGTCACGCTGAGGCCTGATCTTCGGCGTGTGCAGCTCCTCTGGTGTCATTCGGTCAGTCTGCTGTCAGTGTGGTTCTCCGGGACTATCAGCGGTCACGAGCCGCCAGGGTTCATCACACGTTTGATTTAAGGAAACTCCTAAATCATCTGTAAGTAAATCATTGACTAATTACGGTTTCAAACCGACTGCACTGGGAATGAATCACGAAACGATTCGTCTCAGTTTTCCCAGTTCTTCAGATGCACCGACACCTCCAGACGCTCACGGCTTCAGCCTGATGCCATCTGACAGCTAAAGCATCTGCTGCGAGTGTAAATACATCTCAGTCTTGAGCTCATTCGCCTCAGTGGATCAGAAGACTGAAGAGTTTCCAGCAAACGGCTCCTTTGAGATCCTCAGCTCATTCCAGTCCAGGAGGATGACGCTTAACGACTTACAGAATGACTTCAGGCAGATTTTCAGAGCGACTGCTGTGAAAACACTGGGCTCATGTGTGTGTGTCTGTCTTTCATGCACAACGTATTAAATGAAGAAGCCTCCTCAAGCTAGTTCGGATATTAGTGGGTCAAAGGTCAGGAGGAATCCTCACATGTGAATTAAATACAGGATGGCAACAAGTGAAGCAGTAAAAGATGAATTTACAACAACTGTTCATCTTTAAATAGTCACAGATTCTTCTGCTTCTTACACTTATTAAAGCAAATATGATTCAGAATCAAAACAACCGATTCTGCTGTCCATATGTGCGTAAGCACGACAGACAACAAACACGTCACGCTGACAGACCTGACTAAAGACCAGGAGCGCAAGTGGTTGGTGTTTACTCATTTCTTCAGAGAACAAAATAAAAGAGATAACTCTGAGATGAAGTATTGCAAGAGATATATTTAGTCACACTGTGAGAAATAAAGTCACATATTAGAATGATTTCTGAAGGATCATGTGACACTGGAGACTGGAGTAATGATGCTGAAAATTCACAGAAATAAATCACATTTTAACAGATATTCACATAGAAAACAGCTGTTTTACATTACAATAATATTTCAGTGTTTTAACTGTATTTTTGATTAAATAAATTCAGCCTTGATGAACAGAAGAGGTTTCTTTTAGACGCATTAGTCCAATGATATAACTATGACATGAGTTACATGACTGAAGTCAGTGAGAAAAACAGGGACTGTGAATGTTGTTGAAGATACGCTGAGTCACGGCTCGTTGTCAGGTGTTTGTGTGTCACAGTCATTCTGATCAGGATGGGAAACACTGACTCTGTCAAACAGACCAAACATCTAACCAAAGGGATTTCCTTCCTGCAGAAAACAATAGTGCTATAATGGATCAAAACACCAATTCCTGCCTTTATGACAGTCCAGGACACATGCAGTATTACGTAATGAACAGCCAAATATACAAATACAATCAAGAACAAACACAACAGAATAGAGGATCATAAACATCCTAAGGCCTGTATGAAGGCTGTGAATGAAATGGAAAGAGCAGAATGTGATGGAGGTGAATGTCAGTCAAAGAATGACTTCAGAACACATCCTGAATCTCTTCATCTTCCTTCACACCTTCCACTGTCTCATTTACTGACAGTGTTGGGGAAAGTTACTTCTGAAAGTAATGTGTTACAATATTGCGTCACTCCCTAAAAAAGTAACTCATTACGTTCCTTTTTATGGATACATTTTAAATCTGGGCAGGGCTTGCTTGTTTGTTTTTAATATTAAAAAGTTATAATTTTGCAAATGTTAAAGCTCTTTCACACCAAAAAGTTAAATTATTAAAGGAGAAGTCCACTTCCAGAACAACAATTCACAAATAATGCAGTCACCCCCTTGTCGTCCAAGATGTTCATGTCTTTCTGTCTTCAGTCGTAAAGAAATTATGGTTTTAGAGGTAAACATTTCAGGATTTTTCTCCATATAATGTATTTCATTGATGCCCCGATTGTGAACTTCAGTTTAAATGCAGCTTCAAAGGCTCTAAACGATCTCAGCCGAGGAAGAAGAGTCTTATCTAGCGAAACGATCGGTTATTTTTTTTTAAAATGTGTATACTTTTTAAGCACAAAAGCTGGTGTAGCACAGGCTCTGGGATGCGCGTTCACGTACTACTGAATCAGGTCGAAAGGTCACGCTGAACTACAGACCCAGTGTTTACAAAACGAACGCACAAAGACTAAGAAAGTGCAAGTAAGTCAAACGCTGTTTACAAACAAAAAGCTACAACGATGTCGGACGATTCTGAAGTTGTAGGAGAAAATGAGTTTTTTGCCATACTCTACCTTTTTTAGCCGGAGTACACAGACGATGAACTTACACTACCATTCAAAAGTTTGGGGTCAGTGAGACTTGTAATAGTCTTTAAAGAAGTCTCTTATGCTCATCAAGGCTGCATTTATTTAATTAAAAATATAGAAAAAACAGTAATATTGCAAAATGTTTTTACAATATAAAATAATGTTTTTTATTTTAACATACTTTAAAATAGAATTTATTCCTGTGATGAAAAGCTGAATTTTTATCAGCTGTTACTCCAGTCTTAAGTGTCACATGATCCTTCAGAAATCATTCTAATATGTGGATTTATTATTAGAATGATCAATGTTGGATAATATCAACAGTTGTGCTGCCAAATATTTTTTGGAACCTGTGATTTTTTTTTTTTCAGGATTCTTTCATGAATAACAAGTTTAAAAATTACAGTGTTTATTCAAAATATAAATATTTTATAACAATGTAAATTATTTATTATTAACTTTTAATAAACTTTTAATTATTAGCTTAATACATCCTTGGTGAATAAAAGTATTAATTTCTTAAAAAAAAAAAAAAAAAGAAACAATAAAAATGTACTGACCCCAAACTTTTGAACGGTAGTGTACACGTGATTTGTAGCGTCGTGAACACGCATCCCAGAGCCTTTTGTGCTTAAAAAGTATACACATTTTGGAAAAAAAATGAGCGATTGTTTCACTAGATAAGACCATTCTTCCTTGTCTGGGATCGTTTAGAGCTTTTGAATTCAGGGCACCAATGAAGTCCGTTATATGGAGAAAAATGCTGAAATGTTTTCCTCAAAAACCATAATTTCTATACGACTGAAGACAGAAAGACATGAACATCTTGGATGACAAGGGGGTGAGTACATTATCTGTGAATTGTTGTTCTGGAAGTGGACTTCTCCTTTAAGCTTCAGGCAGAAAGAAAAGTAAATTCACATCTATACAGTAAAACGCAGGAGAAGGATAAGGTTCAGCATAAAAACAATGAAGCACAAATGTTAGTTTATTTAGAGTCATTTTTGCTTATTAGTGTGGTTGAACTGGATCAAAGGTCAGAAGCAAAGACACTGGTTAATAAAATGGGATTAAATACATAAAAGCTGCGTCCAAAAGTCTAGTCAGCTGACCTGCTGCCCGATCAGGCAGTGACTTTGAAGGCTGCGAAGGCGACTCAAGAAACAGTTTCAGTTCAGAGGCAGCGGAATGTGCAGTCGTTGCTAGGTTACCTCACGGTTAAGTTGTACATTTTGTAGAAAAACGATCTCAAACAGTTATGTATAAATTATTTAATGCATGAAGACAGAAGAACGTACCTCCAGAAACAGGAAGTGAAGTAGTATTTGGATTCGGACATGCCTTGATGCCTTCCTGCCTTGGAATGCTGCCTCTGAAGGAGCTTTCGGACGCAACCATAAAGTATATCTGTGTTCTCTGTGTTTTTGCAGCTTTGTGTCATATTCTGAGTTTGCATTTGACTGTTTAATTCATTTTGCAAGTGAGGTGAATTAATGCATGTTCACATTTAGTCTGGAACTACAGTCTCACACAACACTGATTTGGGCTTTGGGGCACTTTGAGGTGTATGTGGGATCGACGGCGGGACCTCTGGTGGCTTTTACTGATCACAACCCTTTAGTTTTCCTTCACTCATTACAAAACCCTAACCAAAGGTTAATGCGGTGGTGCTTGTTTTTGCAGGGATACCTGTTGGATATTCGCCACATTAAAGGTTCTGAGAACGTCACTGCGGATGCTTTGTCTCGTGTCCAAGTAGTTTAGGTGTGGTAAAGTTGTCTTATTTCTCGCTTTTCTTAATTTTGCTTCCTAGGCGCCAAGGTTGCTGAAAGGAGTTGGAGAGTTGGAGTCGGAGGATAGTGGAGAGCTGGACCGATACTTTCTACTTTGATTGCTGGAATTTCCTGAAGTTTTGGCTTGTTTTAAAGACTTTGGTCTTTTCTTTTAGGGGGGGTGTGTGATGTGTCTCCGGTTCTCCCTACTACGGCCGGCCAGTGGGCGGGGCCGGGAGACTCATCAAGTGAACGATCTCCACCTGTTCTTCCTGCCATAAATGTTGGGGCTGTGTTGGCGTGGTGTGGCCTGCTCCTGGTCGGACTCTTGTTTTGTTTGTTTGTTTAGATTTCATTATTAGTTAAACTTGGTTCTGTCGGACGCTTTGACATCATGGTCCGACCGAAATGTTGATTTTGTGTTTTATGTGTTTTTTTTACTTATGTTAATAATACTTTTCGTTGCAACCTAACCAACTCGACTTTGTCCTCCATTGATTTGTCACGGCTTTGAGCCTGTCGTGACACTCTGTACTTATGATTCTGTCAACATGAGCACAGGAGAATAGTCCATCAGTGAACGGGGAAACAAAGTAACTGGCATCACTTATTTGAAAAAGTAACCTTTCTTGTAAATTGAAAACGAATGCATTACTAGTTACTTGAAAATAGTGATCTGATTACGTAACTTGCGTGACGCCAACACTGTTTACTGATGCATGATGGCGGAACACTAATCAGTGTTTCCCCTCTTAAACAGAACAAGTTTTAAATGTAAAATCCCTGTAAATTTGATATAATGAAATTTTACAGGCATAAAGTCTTTCTGTTGGTCAGTGTGGGAAAACAGTCCAGAGAACTGGATTTTGCCTAAAGATATGCTATCAGTTTAAAATCTAAAAGCCATTTAAATCTAATTAAAAGCATCCTTGACTTGACTGATGCAATAAATCCAGCACAAACTCCTGCACAATCTGCACATTTTACACGTCATTAACTGAACCTCATGGTGTTTGACTTCTGTCGGCATTTTCCGCTCCTTATCTGCATGAAATTAAACATTTCTCAGACTTTAGATGCTTTCTGCGATCAATCCCACAATGCACCGTGCGAGCGTGAAGCGCGTCTCCCAGAGACAACGGACACCTTTGAGTATTAGGAAACATGTGACCGCTAGATTGACCCAGTATTCCTGATAGACATGAAATAAAAACTATAAAACATGTAGAAAAGCCCACTTTATTAATATAAAGACAGATCCACTGAGAGTGATTTGATCAGTAATGATGTGATTGGAGCAGCAGAGACTCACCAAACCATCAGGACCCTATTCATGAAATAATCACAGTGCAAAGAGCTGCTCCTAGTGATGAAATTCTAAGAAAATTCTTAGGAAAGTGGGCGTTTTCCTTTGAAATTAAATAGAAGATCCTCATAAGCACAAAGCATCCTAACCCAAGTGCTTTTAAGGTCAAAAAGTGTTAGGAGTAGGAAGGAAATCTTTTAAGAGTTTGTTCATCAAAAGGGCTGAAAGATGAAGAGGAAGAAGAAAAGTGTTGCAGACGATGGGCGACAGTGACTTAAGATGACAGATTGGATTATGCAGGAAACACGTTTGTGACTTGATCATATTAGGGTAAAATAGAAAGAATAAGGCCTGTAATTTTAGAGTGAATGCTTATAATAGACCCAGTTTAAAGCAGTCTTATTTTCCTCAAAAGAATGTCACACCTAGCAACAGGCTCAGCCCCGCCTCCTCCTCAAGACCAGCGTTTTTGTCTTTTCCTTGCTCAGACTTGCTCTCAGACTGGTTCTGGATCACTCTTAAACTAAGATTCCTAAATTTGGAGCTCTGAGAGGATTCTTACAAGCTTTAAGAACACGAGCCCTGATCTGAAGGAGTCCGAGTGGGACAGGCTTCACGGGGCCCGTGAGAATCAGAGGGATGTTCCAGCACCTGCGCTGGCAACGACTGATGGGAAAAACTGTCTGCGGACACACACAGAGACACGGGAACTCCAGCACCTTCATGAGCAATAGAAAGACTGATGTCACACAAATGCTATGCTGTGCTGCATGTTCCAGCTGACGGTTCGCACACTAACCCAAGGATTTGCCCACAGTGTCTTCTGACGCAAACGTTTCTTAGCAATTAAAAATGACTACAGAATGACGTGAGGCACTTAAAATAAATCTCCTACATCCATTCACTAAATGTTTGCTTGTATGATCTGAGTAACACGGGCTTCTAGAAACTAAAGCATCATGTAGTTGGTGCTGCAGTAAATATGTAGATGTGGCGCCCGCGTGTGGACATGCGATGTAACGCAGACAGTCAGTATACCACAATAAAACACCTCCACATCTCTTTCATCCACCTCATATTTAATGTAAGAGCAGATATGTTTAAAGCGGATGTGTCAGCTGCTCAGTTAATTATGTGTACAAAAACCAGTCTGTTAATGTAAACTGTTCTTATTGTGTTATTTTATTATTGTAACCAAACACTGGTTTAATGGGTTCAGCAGCTCATGAGCCTGAAGAAACAGATGGAGACGGGAAAAAAACTGATGGAAGGAAACAATGTGTTGCTTTTTTTTTTTTTTTTTCCCCCTCAATCAATCAGCAGGAAACATTTTGCTTGCTGGCGATTGAAATATGGGACAGGATGACAAACTATTTTAATACTTTCATGAGAAATGCCAAAGATTGGCAAAAGAATGCAAATGGATTTTGTATGTACCTTTTTCCCCCCACCTCATCATTTTTTTCCATCACCATGTCAAATAAAGCAAACACAACTTCTAGATAAAAGGTAGATAAAAGATAAAATGAAAACTGCTGGATTTATAAAGTGCATGAATAAGAAAAACAAAACCCCAACAGCTGTGGATTCCCTTTTATTCTTAAAATTTTATGTACAAGTGCAACTGATTTACTTTTTTATTAATGTACATTCAATATAGAAAGTTTATGTACGGCATATTACATTTAACATTTCACAATTGCACTAGTCTTTCACATACATTTGTAATCAGAGTCAGTACAATTTGTCCTTTGTCCTTTCAGACGCTCGTTTTCAGTTGGTCTTTAATTATTCAGGTATAAATAGTCGAGTGCTTTCTGGGGAAGTAGGGTTTTTGTCGGTTTACGGGACGACGAGATGAGAGACAAACCGGGACAGATCGCAAGCGGCGCGGCACAATTTCATGACGAATAATCACAGTTTCACAGGTTCCTTCTCAAGTTTCTCTTTCCTTCTGTTACCAAGCACTTACTCGAGTAATTCAGAATAAAAATAAGAATATAGAGATGCGAGGCTGCGTTTTATAAAACGCAAAGCGCGTGGAGACGGGGACAGACCGGAGTCGAGACGCAGGAAGACGAAGAGACAGGAAAAGACGACGAATCAGAGCCAACATGGCCGCCATTCATCAGCTCACTCAAAACAAAGAAAAACGAATGCATAAAAATATCTCAATACAAAAGTAAACTATTTTACTCTCCATGGAAAGAAATGATTTACGAGATGCGAGTGGATATAAAATGAAGGAGAAAGAAAGTGTTAAAAGGCAGGAATCATGAAGTGCTGTGAGGGAGGATGATGGACGCTCTCTCTCTCTCTCTGTCTCTGTCCGTCTATCACTCCATCTTCTCTGCTCAGGATCAGGATCAGGATCAGGATGGCGGCGCTCCGGAGAGCCGGTCCGTCTGTGTCCGGGTTTGTCTGCTGTTTTATTAGTCTGGTTCAGCCCAGGTCTCCCGTGTCGTTGTCTACGGGCGGCGGGACGCTCGGCATCACCGTAGAGCCGCTGCCTGCTGTCAGATAACCTGCCACTCCTGGACCTGAACGTCACACACATCATCAGAATCAGCATCACACAAACCACAGCTGGAAATCATTTCATGGAGCACTTTGTTGATGGTTTGTAAATAAATAAATATGGGTTTGAAATGGCAGCTGTAAATCAAAGAGCTGCACGATCTTCAAAGAAAAAAATACAACTGCTATTTCTTTGATAAAAAATGCAGCTTTGCTGTGCTTGTGTTTATAGCTGCACAATTTGGCTAAAATTTGTGATTATGCAAGAAAATAACAAGAATAACATTATCATTATTATTGTTTTTGCTGTTACTAAATTAAAATATAAAAAATAACTGAATAAAATAATTATTGTAATATTTCACTGTACAACAAATGTAAATATTTAAGAAAAATAATAAAACTACTTCACAGCACAAAATGTAACATTACACTGCTAATGTTTATGGTTTTCAAACATTAAACCATCAAGCTTTTATTTAAACAGGAAACTGCAGCAGCTCTTAAAGGAGAAGTCCACTTCCTGAACAAAGATTGACATATAATGTACTCACCCCCTTGTCATAATGGTCATGTCTTTCTTCAGTCGTAAAGAAATTATGTTTTTTGAGGAAAACGTTTCAGGATTTTTCTCCATATAATGGACTTGATTGGTGCCCTGAGTTTGAACTTCCAAAATGTAGTTTAAATGCAGCTTCAAAGGCTCTGATCATTTTCCAGATCATTTTCCGATCCCAGCCGAGGAAGAAGGGTCTCATCTAGTGAAATGATCGGTCATTGTTTTCGAAAAATAAAAACGTGTATACTTTGAACTTTGAACATCTTGCATGACAAGGGGGTGAGTACATTATATGTCAATCCTTGTTTTGGAAGTGGACTTCTTTAAAGCGTATCTCTTGTTGACGAGCACTTCCATTAGTGTTTGTGAAGATGTTTGGTGTGTTTTGTTGTCAAATGCACATTAAAGCAACTCAAACTCATCACAGATGCAGATGGAGTTCATTTGAATCATTTCCTGTGAATCGAGTCGCTCATGATGGCGAAACATAAGCTGCTCACGTGTAAATGAACACAGAGCCAAGCTTCACTCTGAAACTGTGCAGATATTTAATGAATTAAATCAAAGGCTTTGCCATTTGATAACTGCACGTCACAGTTTCAGTTTTATCTTGATTTCTCGTGTAACTTTAGTAAATGATGACATTTTGAGGTGTGGATGAAATGTTCTGTTCTGATATCTGGATGGGAATGAGACCTTCACTGGAAAACACTCGTTACAGCTGAAGCAGAATCAGTGGAAACAGATGGAAATGAGTATGAAATGAAGCAGAAAGAGAGATGAAGCCATCAGAGGAGAATCTACCTGCTTTACAGTAATAAAGAGGAGGCTGGAAAGAACCAGGCGAGCTACTAAAGCCCACTGCGCAACGGACTGCTGCCCGCCAGGAGAGACGGAGCGGACACACCTGAGGAGACACAGGACGAGAGACAGAGAGACAGACAGGAGAGAGTGCAGAGAGAGAGAGGAAGCAAGCAGACGTCAGAACAGGCAGAAACCGCAGCAGAAAGACCCGACAGCTCACATCAGACCGGCTACAGTCAGTCTGAGTACTGCTCATCCCTCATACGAGGCGCTGTGCGCTCAACTCACCCGTCAGGTAACCTGCCACCTGGGAGTCGGAGATGAAGAGGTCGTGTTTCTGGTCTTTGAAGGCACTCCACACAGTGGAACGAGACAGGATTTCATTCACCTGAAACCAAACCGCACGCACACGTCACTTCACATCACTGCTTTTAGTTCCGGAATGTTCTGTGGCGCTCCTGAACGAGGATGATACCTGTTCTCCGAACTGCAGGCTGCGGGTCATGGATTTAAGTGCTTTGACGATCTGAGCTTTGGTCGCTGACGGGTTATCGAGAGTCTCCAACCCGATTCCCTCCAACAGCTTCAACAGGTACGGCACCAGATCCACACGAAGAGCCTGAACACCACACAACAATCACTTACAAACAACAACAATACTACTGCTACATTTTAATTCAATTACATTTACAATTACAATTACATTTTATTCAATTAAACAAACATTTTATCTTTATTATTAAATTATTTATTTACATACCATTTTCTTTTTTAAGAAACGGATACTTTTACTCAGCAAACATGCAATAAATTGATCAAAACTGTCAGTCAAGACTGTTACATTGTTACAAAAAGTTCTATTTCAAATAAATGCTGTTCTTTTGAACTTATTCAAAGAATCCTAAAAAATAAAATGTATCAGAAAAATGTATTTCTAAAGGATCATGTGACACTGAAGACAATTTAGCTTTGATCACAGAAATAAATTATATTTTAACAGATATTCACATAGAAAACAGCTGTTTGAAACTGAAATAACATTTTACTGCTTTTGCTGTATTTTAATAAATGCAGCCTTGATGAGCAGAAGAGACATCTTTCAAAAACATAAAAAAAACTCCTAACCAACCACAAACATTTCAATAGTGGTGCACTGAACAAAAGCTCCTTAAAAACAGGGTTTCTGCAGGTTTTATGAGGGTAAATTTAAGACTTTAAGATGTTTTTAAGACCAACTAAAAAAATTTAAGAAAAAAAGCAATATGTTTTCTATGTATAGTTGAGTTTTACTTTCACTTTCAAATTAGCAGCAATTCAGTGTCTAGCAGTTGTTTGTTTTTAGTTTGTTAGAGTTTTTCCTCTTTTCCTCACTTTCCTTCGGTTTTAAGAAGCTTGTAAAAGTGTCGTGCGCATTTTACTTTCACTTTTAAATTAGCGGCATTAAGATAACGTAAACTTTCATTAACAAAACGAATAAAAATACACCACGTTAAAATATTAACTTACACAAAGTTTAAGTAGGTATACAAAACTGAAAATCAATAAACACTGTGTAACCAAACAAATAAGAAACGTAGAAGAAACGAATAAGCAAAACGAGGAAAAACGAATAAGAAAGACTGGAAGCACGGCATACACCTTGATGTAATAAATAAAATAAAAATACACAGTTTAAATCAATAAAAATCAGAAAACACTGCAAATAAATATGAAACTTCCACTGTCACTTTAGATCAATGGCAGAAGTCAACAGGCTTTTCAAAATCCAAAATATTTTTAAAATAGGCGTTTTTGCATGTTGTTCTGAAACTCTTCTGCCATAGTCTCATGGTCTCGTCTCGTCTCTTCTCGTCAGTCGGCTCCACTCACTCTCTTCAGGTGAGAAATCAAATCTGGTCTGTGATGTGACTGTCGTTCAGTACACTGCATTGAGCAGCCACGCTCAGTTTTAATTGTATTGTCTGTTCTCTAACTCAACTACATGATTTTTATTACTATAAAAAAAAAAAAAAAAAACTAAAATGTCAGGTTGTTCATCTGGTGACTGACAGATGAAGCAGCACACAGCGCCATCTACTGCGTACTGTTTCATGAATATTGAGCGACATAAACCACGTAGCACAGAAATTACGCTTTTACTTCACTTTAAAATGAAACGCATGACGAAACAATCCCTTACGACAATTAATGCCATGATCATATGAATTTAAGACTTGCTGCTCTCATTTAAGGCCTTAATTCATGGAAAAGTGATTTACAACTTTTTAAGACTTTAAGACCCGCAGAAACCCTGAAAAAGCAAAAAACAAAACCGCTCTAGTGCGTGTGCTTCACCTGTGCGACCAGTTCGGTCTGCTCGCGCTGGAACATGCGGTTCAGAGCCTCACAGGCCAGTCCTGCCATATCAGCCCTGACCTTCATCCCCGTCATCAGCGGACCGATGGTTTCTAACGCTGCCATGGAGCGCACGCACAGCTACAGGAGACACAAACACAGCATCACAGCTCAGAAAATCATCACACTTCACTTAGAGATTCACGTCAGCGTCTGAACACAAATGTGTGTGTTTGTACCTCATTGTCTGACAGCACGTGGATGAGCCTGATGGCGCTTTTGGGCACGGCGTTGTTCTTGTGGTTGAGCGCGGTGAGGACGCGGGGCAGATGACCGAGAGGAGGAACCTGATCGGCCAGCTGCGTCTGCGTGCTGAAGAGACACACGGCTGCGGTGGTCACCGTCTCCAGAGCCTCACCCTGATGACAGGAGAACACACCACATCCATTCAGACGGTCTCTCACAATCAATCACATGCGTCCACTATAGTTCATCACACTCACGTTCGGGTTGTTCTTCTCCAGCAGCGCGGTCAGAGTGTCCATCAGCGACACCAGGAACTCTCGGGGCTTCCGTAAAACCCAACCGGGCTGAGCGATGAAGATCCGCAGAAACACTCCGCCAACCTCCAGCTCCCCCTGACCCGCTCCGTACGCCACCGAGAAATCCTCCGGCAGCTGCAGAAACACACATTCATTCACCAATGATGCATTAAAATGATCAGAAAAGACAATAAAAATACAAAAGATTTCAGTTTCAAATACTGAAAAAATAACAAAAATATTAATACTTTCAACATTGCTAATAATCATAAATGTTTGTTGAGCAGCAAATCGATGCTGAAAATTCAGCTGCGCATCACAGAAATAAATTACAGTTTAACAGATATTCACATAGAAAGCAGCTGTTTGAAATCACAAAAATTCTTCGTGTGTTTTCTGCAGTAAGACTGTAAATCTGAACTGATATTGCTAATTCAGCTCCATCTCACCTTCCAGTTGACGTCAGGATTGTCTTTCTGCTGCTTGAAGTGCCTGTGGGAAAGGAAGGAGAGTGAATGAGCAGGAGGAACAAGCTGAGGGAATGAATGACTGATCTGAGGTCAGAGTTCTCACTCCAGCATCATCTCTCTGACGGTGGTGGAGACGGTTTCTCTCGAGCTGTCGTTCCAGATGAGCTCGGGGTTCTCGTGCGTTCCCTCGAATATGTGCACCGCGGCCTCTGGGTTATCACGCATGGCGTCCATGAACACGGCCGGCAGGAAGCGCATCAGGGTCAGACGCACCTGCGCGAGAGAAGAAACACAGGGGATGGAGTTATAAAACTTGCAGTACCGAAACAACGTTTCTCCAACAGCACATACACCGTTTAACCCAAAACAATGATACGCTATGGTAGAAACTGAAGGAAACTTACCTTTGGTCCCACCAGCTTGTCTGAGGTCATTTTGGAGAAGAGCTCAGCCGTCTGCGTGCGCACCTGAGGATGGGTGGAGTTACAGAACAGATCCAGCAGGTAGATCAGAGCACCTGAGAGACAGACAGAGGTCAGAGGTCAGATATGACTGAAACACAAACAGACGAACTACAGCATTACTGAACACACGGATCACACACACGTACCTTTGTTCATGGCCTCAGTGACGATCTTGGTGTTGGAGGTCAGAGCGTAAAGCGTCTCCAGCACCAGCTGACGACCTGTGGACGACCAGAGAAACAGCGTTAGACCAGAGGAGACAAACACTCTGGAGCAACCAATACTATCAATAATGTTGACATATGCATATGAAACTTCAGGGCTTTTATAGACATTTTATAAATATAAATAAACTTTATTGTGGATTTTATGCCAAACTGATCTATTAAAGCCACATTTATTTATATATCACTTACAGCATTACAAACACAGTAACAATTCAAAATACTTTATATAGGCATATTAAATAAAAAAAATAGACAAACAACAACAACAAAAAAAAAAACACATTTTATGCAGCTGGCTTAAAGTAAATAGACAATACTATGAATGCTACTAACAATAAAGAAAGAATATGTACAAATAAAAATCCATTAATTTAAATATATTAATGCCACTGTACTGCATTCAGAGAGAGACACGTTTTGTGTGAGTGCATATGACTTTTTTTTTTTTTTTTTTTGCAAATGGTGTGCTCAGTTGCTCAGAAAAAAAAAGTAATATTTAGATTGTAACGTGACCTCAACATACTGTTTTCTGTTTTCATTTAAATTTTAAAGTTTTAGTAATTTATCAGTTTTTCATTTTAATTTTTATTAAATATTTGGATGTTAAATTAAAATGCAAACTTTGCCTTTGTTTCTTTATGGTTTTAATTAAAGTTTTAGTTCATTTTAATAACCCTGCGACACAGCAGTCACTACGTGTGCTGATCCATCTCTATTGAATGCATATTATTTTTCTTAAGTCTTACTGGATGGTAAGGAGTGCAGCAGCACCAGCAGATTGGGCAGAACCAGAGATTCAGCGATGTTGATGACGCAGTCCTGGTTCGATGTGACCGTATTCACCACCTGCAGCAAACAACACAATGTTAACAGAGACGATGATGCCAGTAAAGTATGGAGCAGCACAGACTGGTGGTTTATAATGTACCTCTAAAGCCAGCTGCTGGACCTTTCCGGCGCCGTGGACCCTCAGCAGAGAGAAGAGCAGCTTGAAGTGACCGATGCACTCCGTCTCAGAGCCTACGACACACATCACACATCACGTCCTTCAGAAAGATCTCACAAACGCGCCTCTACACACACATTGATCAGTCTGTTGTGTTTTAAGCACCTGGGTTGTTCTTGATGACGTTGCGGAGAGCTTCCAGCGCCATCTCAGCCCAGCGCAGTCTCTGAGCGTGCTGCTGCGACTCCACCTTATTAGTCTGCGTCATCGCCAGGAGAGTGTGCAGATACTGAGCCTGAGAGCCCACGTAGTCCAGGAGACTCGACGCGAACGCCTTCGGATACTGAGAAACACAACAGAGCTGTCATATACACTACAATTTTAGCAATGATTAGTTTTTTTCATCAAGGACACTTTCTGTTGATATTAGAATGATTTCTGAAGGATCATCTAAAAAAAATTCAACTTTGATCACAGGAATGAATTACATTTTTATATATACATTCACATAGAAAATAGCTGTTTGAAACTGTAATAATATTTCACAGTTTTTAATGTATTTTTCATTAAACAAATGCAGAAGAGACATTTTGGATCTAGTGTAGGCGTCTCTCACCTCCAGAGGAAACGCAGGCTGCTCGTTGTAAACCCGAACGAAGATCTCTCCCACGATCAGCTCCTTCCCATGTTCACTGAACAGGAACTCCGACCCAAAGCTCTTGTCGCACTCACCCTACAAACACACACACGCGCACAGAGAGAGTAAGCACAGATCTGAAACAGACGAGCGTGTGAAGCAGCAGATGAACGTGAGGAGCGTCTCACTCTCTTGATGTTGCTCTCCTGCTGCGCCTCCAGGAACTCCATCAGCTCCGCTCTCGTCCCGTTGTTCCAGATCAAATACGGCGTCTCTGAGTTACTGTTCAACAGCTTCAGGATCTGTGAGAAACAGATGAATCGCAAATGAGCAAACCACCACTATCCATCCACCCTGGGTTTCTTATTCATCGTGCCGTACACTGAGGATGTGCGATTTGGTCTCATTTCTCCCGTACCTCCGCAGGCGAGCTGCTGCCCAGTTTGCGTGAGATGTAGGGCGTCAGCATGGCGGCCAGGCTCTTCCTGATGGCAGGGTTCTCTGGAGGGTGCGCTGCGGCTCCTCCGCCGTTGGGCTCCCCGACGGGCCCGTCCTCTGGAGTCAGAGCGGCGCTGTAACCCGCCAGACGGCCGAGGGCCACCACGCTCAGCTTAGCCAGACTGTTGGCCACTTCCTGCTGGTTGGTCTCCTGACTGGCCTGTACGCCGCTCTCCTCCAGGGTGTAGTCGTAGTTGAAGAGGCTGAACAGCAGGTGCCACAGACCGCCGGCCTGATACAGGTGCGTCTGGAGGAAGAAGTCTATGGCGAAGGAGCTGACGCACTGAACCGCGAGCGAGGCCAAACGCGGCAAACCCTGAGAGAAGGGAACCGGAAAAAAATGTAGATTTACAAAACACTAAACAGACATTAACACTTTGTGTATAAATCAATAAAGATTACTTATACACACAAACAAAAGAGACTAGACACTCCAGACCAATAATGGAAAACAGACCAGACACAGCGTGGAAAAGATACAATGAAATAAAATATAATTAGGTTACACTTCATTTTAAAGTGTTCTTGTTACAGCGTCAATACACTGTAACATTTTTTACATTTATTTATTACAAAACATGTAATTACTATAAAGTAAGAGTTAACGTTTGGTTTAAGATATGCTACTTGTACTTATGCATCACTTACTTTTATTATTATAGTAGTAAAATGTAACAAAGACACTAAAGTGTTATAAAGTGTTACAATTTCATTAAAAAAAAGTAAAATAAAAGTAATTTTATTTAATGCCTGTCATTTATATAATTTATACAAATGTATAGTAATAAATGATATAAAACATATACTGATTTATAACAATTATTTACACTCTGATGCAAGAAATGTTGGTTTTACTTTATTTTACAGTATGTGTACTTACCTAAGAAAATACTCATACTATGAAGTATCTCCATGGGTTTAGTTAGGTTTTAGGGTAGGTTCAAGGTTAGTACCTAGTTAAGTTCAACTAAGTTTTATACCTAGTCCATAATTACATCATACACAGGGGTACAGATAAGTTTTTTAGCCTGGTTCTCATTAGACTACCTGGAGATTTGGTTTGGTCCTCACAATACACATAGTGTGACCCATTAAATACATAACCCTAAAAAAATAAATGAATAATAGTGATAATAATATCATTGGACTTTATTTACTTAGTTTTTTCTTTTTTTAAATAATAGACAGAATAATAAAGTGTGGTAATACTGTTATGTTTTCAAATAAAAAGCATGAAATAAACTTTAGAGTCTTAAATACAAATACAATTGTAATATTCACTTTTTTATATGAATTTATCAAACCTAAATTAGCAAGCTTTTATTTTGGGGCTTGTCGGCAAGTAAATAACTGTACATGTGCTCCCAGTGCTTCTGACTGAAGAGAATCAGTGAATGAAATGTCACGTTTTTGCATTGTGCTTTGAAAATGCCAGCGAATGGCCTTGAATTATGCTTTTAGTTCAAATAGAAATCTTATTTTAAAAATATTTTTTAATCTTATTTAAAAAAATCGTATTAAATACAGTATTTCAGTTTGTCGATCTACATTGGTAATTGTGCATTAACAACTGTCCATGTCGGCGCGCAAAATCGCGTGCACCCCTTATCATACATGGTTTTCCGTTTCCAACTCTGACAATGGACGGGAGTCACATGTGTGTGTAATAAATGGTTGTGTGTTCTTACCTTGCCGTAGTACAGAATGTGACAAACATCTCTGATAATGTTTGGAAGCTCCACAATCTTCTCTCTGCACTCCTCGAACTGAGCAGCAACGCTATAGCACCTACAGACGTGCCCGCACACCTGAAAACACCCACAATGCATGCATAATCTCACTCTAACAGCACTATGAGCTCACTGTATTTCGTCAAAGTGTTCTTCTCTTTTCATATGAGGGTGTACTGATGTACCTGTACTGCCATGTCCTCAGGTTTGCAGGAGGCGGTGAGCACAGCCACGCAGCGGGACAGAGCCTCCATCAGAATCTGACACAGAACACACAGCCCTCATCAGCGCGTCACTCTGATGTGTTTTCATTCAGCAGACAGTGAAGACAAAGAGTGATTTCATCTGGATCACGTGAACACATCCTCACCTCGATGCCGTTCTCCCGGCGCAGCTCCTCTGCGTTCAGGGCCGAACAGTTGACGGTGTGGAAGGCCAGCTCAGTGGCGGCCGGTAACAGCGGTGACGTCTTGGAGAAGAGCTGCTCGTCACCGGTCTCCATGGTGATGGTCTTAATTAGCATTGGGTAGCCGGCGTATTTATACGGCTCCAGTTCTGAGGAGAGAGACAACGAGATCACTCGCTGACCGTGTGAAGATCAGGAGATGTAAATGAGAGGATCGTGATGTCTAACCCTGCTTGTGTCTGTTGAACAGGATGCTCTGGGCTTTGAGGATCAGGATGATGTTTTCTGGGTCAGGACCATCCACGATGCGGGCCGATTTGGTGCACAAGAACTCGTAGGCTTTGTTGACTTTCTCAAACATGTCCTGAACACACACACACACACACACAGTGAGTTTGGTTAAAGTGTATTATTCATTTTCTCACGATGAGACTCAATGTGTCACTGTACATACCCTGCCCTCCGGATTTTTGTCTGGATGGTATTTCTGGGCCAATCTGAAATACGCTTTCCTTATTTTGCTCTCTTCATGCCTTTAAAAAAAAAAGCACACACACAAATCATCAAATGACAAAGATTACACTCAATAAACACTATTTCTCAGATGTAACAGTGTCACATGAGAAGCGGTGAGAACGAGAGATGTGTAGTTTTTTCATTCTTAACGGTCAGAATGGGATGAAACGGTCATGTGCCAATAAACTATAACCAGTTCTGGTGTTAGAAAAACTAACAAGTGTAAAAAAGTACTACAAAAGTGAAGTCTTTTGTGTTTAGCATCAAGAGCATGTTGGACTCACTGTCCCTGTCCTTTAGGGAGGTTCAACACCTCGTAGGCGTCATCCACGGACATGGAGGGCGGCTTCTTCTCCACCTCTCTCTTCCACGCGTCCAGAGTGTCCTTTAGCAGCTTCACCTGCAGAGGGCAGAACAATCACAAAAGTCCATCACAGAAAACAGGAGGAGGAAACAGGAAAATCAGGCACTGAACGTGTCGTACCGGATCTCGTATGGGCCAGTCGGGGAAGCGGTTGGAGTCGCACAGGTGTCGGAGGTAATAGATGTTGCAGAAGAGCTCATTGTCCAGCTGAGGGAAGTTGACCACAGGAATGGGACAGTACTGATAGAGAGCGCGAGTGTTACTCTGCAGACGAGGACTGAAGTCTGCCAGATGAGCGGCGATCTTCTCGATCATCATACGCCTGTCGACACACACAACACACTCCATTTACAACCAGCAGAGGATGACGGAGCACATTTACCAAGTTTAACTCAGGGTTACTATAATGAACTAAAACCTTAAAAAAATGTTTGTTAGAACAATTTAAAAAATGTTAACGGAAATAAAATAAAAATCATTTAGCAGACACTTTTATCCAAAGAGACTTACAGATGAGGACAACAGAACCAAACAAAACCAACAAAAATAGTAATAAATAACATGTAAGTGATGTGACAAGTCTAAATTGGTCTAACGCAGTACATGCAGCAAGGGTTTTTTAATAATAAGAAAACAAGTCAAAAGAATAGAAAAAGAACAGAGGTGTAAGGTGTTAGAGGCTTTTTCTTTCTAAATAAAACAAGTAATTAGAATAGAGAGTGTTAGAGGGTCAGGTGTTGTTGGTTTTTTAAACTTTAAAATGATTTTATTACAGCTTGTTATTAACAAGGTCATCTCATTTTCATTTAGTTTATCTAAATGTACAGCAAGACCTAAAACAGAAATAAAAATAATTATAAACTATGTTGACAACCAATAAGAAAGACAAAAACAACAAAATGACTAAAACTTTAACTAAAATAAACATGAAAGCCAAAAATATGAAAATAAAAATACCAAAAAACCTAAAAATGAAATAGTTGTAAAAAAAACAACAACATATACATACATATATATAATTTTTTTTATATATATACACATTTATATATTCTCATTAATTCATACATTTTTTAAAATAATTTAAACCTTTTTTTTTTTGTAAGTAATTTTTAAAAATCCTCGATCCACAGAACAGGAAGTCTAGAGAGAGGACTGAGATGTTCACCTCATCTCACTGCTCCAGATGGCTTCAGGTGTGTCAAACTCTCCCAAAAATATCTCAGAGAATCGCTCGGCCTCGTAATTCTCCAGGTAACACACCATGGCCTCCGGCAGCATCGAACCCAACACGCTCCTCTGAACGATGTCCACACCTTTAGCCTGCGGGTCATTACAGACAACATGATTGTCAGCTTTGTCTTATTCATGTATAGATGTACGGTGTGGGATGGTCAGATGTGAACGCTGTGCAGCTTTACCTCCTCTGATTTAAAGGCTTGTTTCAGGTGAGTGTATTTCAAGAACCTAGAAGAATACAATTATGCAAATATATATAAATTAAAAGCATAAATGGCATTTCTCTGCAGCGTGTTATCAGGATTTAAACTGTATTCCCAGATGATGTAAAGCTTGGTTTGGTACCGTGCGACGGGCAGCACGTTGGAGCCGGTGTACATCATGATGAAGAAGAAGACTCCAGTGAGGTAGAGCCGCTGCAGGTTCGGGTTATCCTGCATCACCAGGTACAGCAGGTTGGCTACTTTCTCCACCAGGATGGGGTCAAAGGTCAAGAGCAGCTGCGAGTGACAGGAGAATGAAAAAACTCAGGTCAAGCTGAATTCACCAGGCTTCAGAAACACTGTTTTAGAGGAAGACAGAGTCAGTCATCTGTACCTGGACGATGTGCGGCAGACAGGTGCTGTCGCTTATGAGCCTCTTTACTTTTGGTAAAGGCCTGATAATGGCATTATCTTGGTCCCTAAACACACAGACACATGAAAGCAGTGGGTACTAGTATTTAGAAAACAGAAATAAACGCTTAGGAAATGGTCAAATGATTCTAGATTTTTTTCTTCAGAAGAAACTCATTTTTTTCACACACTTTTGTAATATTTTATTTAACGCAACAGCATTCACATGGAGTCCCGTTTCCACACTGGATTAAAATAATAATAATAATAATAATTGCAACTTAATCTCAATTCTGAGATCACATCTTTCATATCTGACGTTTTCCCCTCACACTTCTGATTATAATCTCAGAATTGCACAATATAAACGTATAATTCTGAGAATAAAAGTTCAGAACCGAGAGATAAAAAGTCACAACTGCCTTTTTGATTTTTTATGAAATAACAGAATTGGGAGTTGAGTTTATATCTCACGACTGAGCAGAATTGCAAGAAGAAAAGTCAGATTTATGAGATCAAAAGCATACTCTATGTGGTCTCTGAATGCAGCTCTGAAACAGCGTGAACGAGCGCGCGAGAGAGAATCTGAGGCCGTACCGGCTGGGGAAGTAAGAGCACATGGTGATGAGCATGTTGAGGATGAGCGTGGCCAGATCCGTCTCGTTCATCACGGCCTGACCTCCGGCCAGCAGGCACCACTTCAGCTGTGGAATCGCCTGCAGCGGCCGCCAGCCGTCCATGCCCTGAGCCCAGCAGCGCGTCTTGGCCGTCAGAGTCCCGGCGCTCCAGAACTCCTGCATCTGATGACAAAGATGAAGAGGTTAAAGTCCGGAAGACTTCCACATACTCCGGCTCCGGCGTACAGATACTGTACCTCCTCATAGCTGAAAGGTCCTCTCCGCTCTTTATCTGCGTTGCCGAAGTACCACTCCTTCTCGCTCTCTCGCTTCATATCCGGCGCTGCCTCTATCACATTACTCTGAAAACAACACAAACCGATGAACAAAGACTCTAACACCAAACACATCATAAACATAACACCGTTCAAAAAATGTAAATGTTTTAGAAAGAAGGCTGCATTTATTTGATCAAAACTACAATAAAAACTGTGAAATATTTTTACAATGTAAAATATGTGTTTTCTATGTGAATATCTGTTAAACTGCAATTTATTTCTGTGATCAAAAATTTTCAGCATCATTACTCCAGTCTTCAGTGTCACATGATCCTTCAGAAATCATTCTAATATGCTGATTTGCTGCTCAACAAACATTTATGATTATTAGCAATGTTGAAAACAGTTGTGCTGCACAATATTTTTGTTGAAACTGTCATACATTTTATTTTCCAGAATTCACAGATTAAATGAAAGTTCAACAGAACAGCATTTATTTAAAATAGAAATCCTTTGTAACATTAGAAATGTCTTAACTGGCTATTTAGATCAATTTACTGCATCCTTGGTGAAAAAAATAGTATATCTGAACACACACCTGCAGTGGGACAGTGGCTCTGTTGGTGTGAAGGTGAGCGAGCGTGAGCAGATCCACTAATATACGCACTCCATTAGAGTCCATGATGTCCTTCACATTTTTCTGTGTAAACAGAAACAGCAAAATAATGAAAGTCTGAAAAACCATTTCCAAGACACACACGTCACGGTGTATGTGGAGTTTTATCAGCAGCTTTGAGATGATTTGATGCTATTAACAGGGTTCATACAGATACTGTAAAATGAAATTCAAGCACTGCTTTTATGATTCTCAAACAGAGATCTCACTTATCGAACAATGTCTTCTGTTTCAAATTTAAAAAAAAAAAGATAAATAGATCAATAAAAATATAGTAATAAAATGGCAAAAATAAAGTGAAGCACATGCAAAGTATTACTATTAAAGTATTACAAAGTATACTACACTTTTACTGTAGTAAAACCACGGTTAATTTTCTTAAAGGATTTGTATGTGTGTATACTTTCTTTTTTCTTTGTTTTTGTTTTTATAACTGTACTGCCTTAATTGTTTGATGTTTTCTACTGTTTAAGCACTCCAAAATCCTGATCTAAAACAAATGATTCACAATCCGCGCTCCTGGTTTCTGATATAAAGCAAAAGATTCATGAATCTGCTCCAATGTTCCGATCTCAATCAAATGATTCACGAATCATCATTTGAGATCAGGACTCGGAGTGCTGGATCGCGAATCATTTGATTTAGATTGGGACTTCAAATCACGTATCGCAAATCATTTTTTGAATCGTTCAATTCACGAAATGATTCACGAACCCATTCCGATCTAAATCATGCACTCCGAGTGCGATTTGTCCCGATGTGATTCAAATGAGTTGCGATATGCGAAGTTCCGTTCTAAATCAAATGATTCGCAATATGTGATTTGAAGTCCCGATGTGAAACAAATGATTCGTGACATGTGATCCGATTGGAGCGCTTCAAAAGAGTGAATCATTTTGCGATTGAGATTGATTCAGAGTTTCGAAAAGCTCAGTTTTACCCATTACTATACGTACTTTTTAAAGTCATTACAATCGATATCGAAATTTGAAAATTAATGGGCTCTTTTAATTCAATCTGGTTTTTGGTAGAGAATTACTTAAAATGAATGATTACGTCACAAGTTTGAATCAAAAGGAGCGGTTCCAGTGTAAATGGATCACTCAATTGATTCGGTTCATCTGTTCGTCTTTTCGTGTCTTCAGTCACGTTTACACAACATTGTCAGTGCTACTACTAGCTTAGCTCGCTAGTTTTATGACAGTAACTGAAATAAGCAAAAAAGTATTACGTTTTTAATTGTGTGAATTTTGTGTGAAAAGATATGCGCTTATTGAAAAAATTAAACACTTTTTTTTCATAGATATATTGTCTTTCAATAATTCAAGCACTTTTCAAGTACCTCTTCAGGAATATTGCTATTTTCAAGGGTTTTCTAAGTGTTAAATTTCAATTCAAGTACTTCAAGCACTTTCAGCACCTTGTATGAACCCTGTATTACGGCCTGACACGTTACTGACCTTGTTGAGGATGAGTTTGTTGAGGAAGAGGATGAGTCTGTCTCTCTCCAGCTTGTCTGTACACTGTAGATATGCAGGAGCAATAAAACACGATTCCAGTGACACGATTATGATACATCAGTTATAATGTCAGATGCTGCAATCAAACACTCATCAGCAGAGATGAATACTGACCCGGTCCAACATGCCCACAATGTACTTGGTGTCAGTAAACGGTCCGATTTCCTCGCAGCACTTCCCGTAGACGATGGTGAGAGCTTGCAAACACAAACACTTCATGGCCACTTTAGGAGTCAGCAGGAAGCGATGGTAGAGCTCATTAAAGAACTCATACCTACAGACAAACAGACGGATGATCAGGATAATGGAAACGAGATGAACGTCGTTCAGCGTCTGTGCTCAGAAACCTACGATCTCTTGATGGCGCCAGACTCCTCGTTCTCATCTTCCTCCAGCAGCAAACGCAGGTAATAATCCCCGATCTTAATCTCATCAGAAAGGCACTCGTACTTCACCTACACACAACACAACATGCTTTCATTCACTGTTCGCAGACGTTTATGTGTTTTTGAACGACCGGTTCTAGCTGTGATTCACATGCCATATACTCGTGTTGAAATAGGGTTTTTTTATACATATTGATACTGAAATATTTTTGCAAATATGTTGTTCTGGCCTGCCACAGCTTCACTTTCTTCATTTATCTGGCGTTTTCAGCATCTCAGGAACACAATGTTTGCTGGTTGAGCTTTGTTTTACATTTGCATCATATCCAACATTTTTGTGGAGAAATGAGTACAGCATTTCACTAGATTTGCAAACAGACGTCATTACTGCCGTCATAGAAACGTACAGGTCTCTCTGCAGTTTCTTGCCGGAATTAAAAGCTTAAAAGTTTAACTCTTGAAAAATAAAGAAAATATGACACAACTATTGTATTGATGTGCAAACGCAGACCTCGAACTCCTGGTGGTTCCAGGAGATGACGTTAACGCTGCCCAGCTCCCGGTCCACGCCGAAGGAGCGCATCTCCGACTCCAGAGCGTCCCGCAGCTCCTCTCGTGTCTTCAGGTTCCAGATGAGGTTGGAGCGAGCGTGATCCAGCTGAAACCTGCACGCAAACGCTGAGCGTCACACACACGAACAAACAGAACGACAGAACTCACTCTGAGTAAAACAGGCCCATTTACTTGTAGTAAAAAAGCTCCCAGTTGGACTCGATCTTGATCCGCTGGCGTCTCTTCCTCAGGATGACCGGCTTTTGGTTTGCGTTCTACAATCAGGTACACAGAATGAATGAAGCGACACTCGGTCGATCTGTACAGCACGTTGTGAAAATAATGTTGGTTTATGGGACAAATACAACTATAATGGGATGTAAAGATAACGCTGATGACACCAGAGCTGTGAAATTATCAACATATGGAGCTATGATCCTGCTCTAAAACTGAAATGAAACATGGATGCCAACTGATCTAAAACACCAAAAAAAAAAAAAAAAACGCACGTGTTACAAGAAACCAAGTGACTGACATGAGAAGGGGTGGGACTAACAGAGAGAGAGAAAGTCTCTGATTGGATAAACTACTCACCAGGTTATTCCTGTCCTGCTGCATTGATTGACAGCAGAAACCACAATAAGAGCCGATGGGAGGGGCAGAGATAAGAGAGGTTATTGGTCCTGAGGTCAACCAATCACATGTCTTTTGAACACCAGCTGTTTCTGTGTGAATCTCAATGAAGCTGGTTTTTTGGTGGCAGGTACGTGAATTTGCGTGATTGGAGGCTCAAGAGCAGAGAAACAGTGATGATGATGATGATGATTGTGTAACTCATGCTCGTGATACCAAAGCTGTGCCTTCATCTGCAGCTCACGCTTCATATCAACAAATCATTACTCATCTTGGGTTTAAAATGAAATTAATAAATGCATGATGGTGCATTCAAGATAAGATCAACTAAAATCAATAATTACCATCAATCAATATATTGGTAGGGAAGATAAATTGGCATTGATTTTTGACAAAAATGATTGATCAGCTTATCGGCATCGGCTAGAATTTTCATTTTTAGATCAGTGCACCACTCTTTCATTGAACTTTTTTCACTGCGGAATCACAGCAGTGCTGTCACATACAGAAACAGGCACAGTGATGGTCTGCAAATGTTTAGTCGGCTATGAGGACTTCATTAGATCTTGAAGAATTAGATCTCGAGCAAGCCATGTTTGAGTGTTTATTAGTAAAGAGAACCAGAGACAGAAAATCAGAGAAACCCAACAGAGCATGTATTCAAAACGCACCACACATAATGCATAAAGAACAGCCGTCTGAACAGCATCCACAACCAGACCAGCGAAATGAAAAACCAGCAGATTCAGAACTGAAAACGGCCTATTAAACAGCCCAGCCCTTGCGGTGTTAACACGACCAGCATCGAGAAACACGCTGAACGTCGCAGGCAGCAGCTGAAATCATTGAGCAGCAGAAATATCACAGACGCTCACACTCACCTCCTTCTGAGCGATGCCCATCTTGTCTCTCCAGTGCATCAGCACGATGTCGGCCTTCTCTTTGGCGAACTTCTCGACCTCTTTAGCAGCTTTACCCGCGAGACGCTGCCACTCTGGAACTTTATTCCTGCCTAACTGATCCTGCAAAAAAAAAAAAAAGATAATGTATCATTCACTGGTCAATTTTGAGATTTGGGTTATTTAGTCATTCATAAAAAACACCCAAAATATACATTTAAGTGTTTATTTTTTTATATTTGTGTCCGTAGATTTTAATTCCAGTCCATTTCTTTACAGAGTTTTTTCTCTTACATACAACAAACTCTAGCGTTTTATTCCTCTCTACGTTCTGAAGGTTTGTACATACAGTGTGAAAGTTGATAAAGAGAACCAGTGTTTCCCATTCATTAACTAAAGTGTGGCGGCTCGCCCAGTTTCATAATAAACCGAAAATATTTACACTCGTCATTTTAACATACACGTCTTTAACGTTGTGTTTCGTGCATCGCTTTGGAACAGTGTCCGTCAAACGAACTAAGCGTTATATGGTTTTATCCGTTCATCAAGTCTGTTTCGCTGCTTATTTGTGAAGCTCTTCATTCAGAGTCAGACGAGCAGTTCGTGATTTGATGTTTGACTCTTTGATCGACAGTCAATGCGGTGAACATTGTTTTTGCCGTGAGTTTAGCGCGCGTTTGAGAACGCAACGGCAACCAGTTACGCACTGTCACATTAGCATCATTTCCGACATTTTAATGGGCAGATGTTTACAATATTTCACTAGATTTGTAATGAGACGCGTTTGTAAACCTGTTCGCACTGAAGCTGGAGTTTTCCGCCAAAATAAAAGCTCATAGGTTTATTTCTTAGAAGCAAGGACTACAATTAACAGACGCGCACAGAAAATACTGTACAAGCAGAGCAAGCGCGTTGTTTCGATGGCATTTTCCCTCTATTTCACAAGCGCCACCTGCTGTCAGAGAGTGAAATTCAGTCTGTTGTTTTTGTTTTATGCAGGTTTTAGCATAGTTTCACAAAGCTTTAAAGTCAGACCATTCGGTTTTTGATTCAAATGTTGAAATGATACAGACAAATTTAAATTAAAAAATGCTCATGCTACATGTGTTTCATCTTTCTTTGTATTGTGATTAAAATTCAGTGGTTGGTTCTTTGGTTCATTATTAAATACGTTTAGTTTTTGTAGTAGTACAACTGCAAAAACAGATTAATGACCAGGAAAAAAAATATTTAGGGCTGATAAATTTTCTCAAATCACCAGCCATTGGCAGATGTGGCAAAACTAGTTTTAGGTCCTGCTTGCAAGTGTAGAAATTAGGACAAAAGTATTGTAATTTTCCTACAGAAGAATAAGGTAAAATAATATACCTGAAAAATACAAATTTTATTTCATTTATTTTACTTACTAATTACTAATAAGTATTTATTTACTAATTTATTTTACAATTTATTTATTAATTATTTTACAATATATGGCTATTCCTGTCATAGGAATAATAATATAAAATTATTATTATTATACTATTCTAATTTGTTTGGCTTCCAAATTGACCAGTGTGAGTGTACTTTAGACTGAGACACTATATCACAACTGACTGAGTTCCCTGTAAACTTTAAGAACAAGTCAATTCACCAGATTTCTTTCTTTGTTTAGTTTGTACACTGACCTGTTTTGGAGCTCTTAATTTTTAACTCTCAGAGTGCACCAGAGAGATGAATTTAACTTTAAAATGTACAAAATTTTCTCCTGGGGGGGGCATGCCCCCCCACACCCCCCTAGTGGGACCGAGGTCCACCACCACAGTCTCACAAAATTCTGTGGGAAACACTGAGAACACAATCCAACAAATGAGACAAAAAAAAAATGAGACTTTGACTCAGGCGCTCAAAATCATTAACCTTGTTCTTCTTCTTCCATTTTTTGGCAGACTGACTTGTGCGCTTGGAGTCACTGTCTTGCTACATGACCCACTTTCTTCTAAGATGTCCTGACATTTTCCTTTAGAATTTGCTGGTATAATTCAGAATTCATTGTTGGTGCAGCAAAACAGGCCCAAACCATGATGCTACCACCACCATGTTTCACAGATGGGATAAAGTTCTTATGCTGGAATGAAGTGTTTTTCTTTCTCCAAACATAACACTTCTCATCTAAACCCAAATAGTTATATTTATTTTGGTCTCATCCATCCACAAAGCATTTCTCCTAGAGCCCTCTGACTTGTCCACATGATCTTTAGCACACTGCAGACAGGCAGCAGCGTTACCCTGAGGTCCTTTGCAGCCTTGCAGACTATTACAAGACTTGTTTTGGAGTGATCTTTGTTGGTCAACCACTCCTAGGGAGGGTAACTGTGGTCTTGAATTTGTCTGACTGTGGATCTGTGGAGTCCAAACTCTTTAGAGATGGTTTTGTAACCTTTTCTAACCTGATTAGCAACAACAACTCTTTTTCTGAGGTCCTCAGAGATCTACTTTGTTCATGCCATGATTCACTTTCACAAACATGATCAGACGTTAATAGATCCCTGTTCTTTAAATGTAAAACAGGGCATACACTGGCACCTGACAGTCATCCTATTGACTGATAACACATCTGAACAAATGGACTCTAACTTCACCTTCAAATGAACTGCTAATCCTAGAGATTCACATACTTTTGCAACTCACATATATTTAACACTGGACCATTTCTCTCAATAAATAAATGACAAACTATATATTTTCATCTCATTTGTTTGATTGGGTTCTCTTTGTCAACTTTCAGGATGTTTTTGGTCATATTTATGCAGAAATATAGAAAATTCTAAAGGGTTCACAAACTTTTAGGTAGCACATATATCATTTACACCGATAAAAACATGGTGAAAATGTGTTTGTTTTCTGTCTGTTGACAGCATTTCTTGATTTATGGAGTGATGAAGTTAATGTTCTGAATTATTAAAGTTTTGAACGTGTATGCGAATTAGTGCATATTTAAATGATGCCTTGTGCATATTTATACAACATTTCAGAAATCGTGTAATACACCGAATGTTTGCAGTTCTTAATGTAATCGATAAATTGGTGAAGTATGGTGAGAGCTTTTACGTGTTTACTCTATTCACCCCATTGCCTTAAAAGAGGATATTTGAGAATAAGACTGCTGATCCGTACCGCGGCGATCTTGACGTTGTCGCGTATGTGCATCCTGTCCACGTCCTTCTCAGGCACAGGGTCAGAGCTGTCCAGATACGCCAGCAGACCGGTGGGCTAAAAGACAAACAATGACTGAATATTTCAGTGTTAATTCTAAAAGAAAAGCATAAATGAGTGTCTGTTCTGCGTGTCGGCTCACCAGGATCCTCTTGAGCAGGTTCAAGGCAGTGGGGTTTTCTGCCGTCCACAAACCCACCAGATGACGACTCAACTGCCTGCGTGTAATAAAACAGGATTAGTCTCCTTTATTTATATAGTGCTTTTTAAAATACAGACTGTGTCAAAGCAGCTTTACAGTATTAAACCGGAAAGATGATAACCGATAATGCAAAATGTAAAAGAACAATAATAAACACTGAATTTTCAGTTAAAGTCAGGTCAGTGATTCAGTGATCGTCCAGCTCAGTTCAGTTCAAATAGAAACTGTGCAATCAAGTTGATGATATTGCCGGAAATGTAGTGTCCCCGACTAAGCAAGCCAGAGGCGACAGCGGCATGAAAACAAAACTCCATCGTGACAGAAATGGAGAAAAAACCTTGGGAGAAAGCAGGCTGCACACTGCATTACGCTGTGAGATCCATCGGTCTGCTGTCCTGAACTGACCTGTTGGTGAGCATCCGCTGGTCAGCGCTGATGGTGAACATGGAGGTGTGGAGGTGTCTGGGTAAGGCTCCTTCACTCAGAGCCAGCTCCTGCATCTTAGTGGCGATCTCCTTATCTCCCTCCTGACAGACGACACGTGATTGGTTCACAGACACGGAGAGAAAAACACAAACACGCTGGAGGAACAACAGCAATACTCACCTCAATGATGGCCTTCATGATCAGACCCGCGCCTTTGACGATCGCCATAGAGGGATGCTGAGAGAGAAAGACAATACACCACCGTTCAAACGAACACTTATTCATTAGTGATAAATTAACTGAAAAGTGACACTAAAAGTGACACTAAAAGACATTTATTATGTTGCAAAATATTTCTATTTCAAATAAAGGCAGCTCTTTTGAACTTTATATTCATCTGTGAACCCTAAAAATTAAATAAAATGACAGTTTCCACAAAAATATTGCGCAACTGTTTTTTCAACATTGCTAATAATCATAAATGTTTGTTGAGCAGTAAATCAGCATATTAGAATGATTTCTGAAGGATCATGTGACACTGAAGACTGGAGTAATGATGCTGAAAATATATGTTATATACACATATTCACTTCAGTGATGGGAATAACGGTGTAACAAATGTTTATTTATTTGTAATTTTTTTCAGTAACAAGTAATCAAATGAATTACTGTTTCCTTGTTACAACGCCGTTACCGTTACTGACAATTAAATGTGGCGTTACTATAGTTTATTATATTATTATTATAATTTTTTTTTTTTCAGTTCATCTGAATGGATGCAGAGCGTACCTGTTTGTGACGAACGGTAAACTCTGAATTCTTTAGCTCCTAAGAACTGCCGGTTTCGGAACTAATGCGCAAACCACAATCTCATTGGCTGACGCTCACCTATTATCATCCCTGTTTTGATTTCAGCAAATCAGTTTGAGTGAACGTAGACAGCGTGATTAATATTCATGAACCCAGCAGCTCATTAATCCTTAGAGCATTTTATATTGTTATTAGTAGTAGAATTCGTAGTAGTATTGTTATCTAAATAATCATAATGTCATATTATACTGCATGAGCCACTGATGCCAAGTTCATAGCAGATCTTTCAGATATTTAAAAATCTGTGCCAATAAGCTTTATATATGTACAGTAGTCAACATTTGAAGTGGATCAAAAACTTTCATCAAAGCTGTCCTAAAACCAAAACAATACCTGTTCTCGTCTTAGGACAACAAATGTTGTCGACTATATAATAGTGTATCAGATATTTAATATTAGACTTGTGAGTAAACTAAAAATTTCATTCATTTCATTTAAATTTCATTCATTTAACATATTTAATATTGGGGGCATCCAAGTTATCTGACATATTCAAACATTTTTTTTAAAAAGTAACACAATACTTACTTTCCCTGGTAATTAGTTACTTTTATAATGATGTAACTCGGTTACTAACTCTATCTGTGGGAAGTAACTAGTAACTATAACTAATTACTTTTTGAAAGTAACATGTCCAACACCGATTCACACAGAAACAGCTATTTTAGGTGGTAATAATATTTTACTGTTTTTACTGTGTTTCTAATCAAATAAATGCAGTCGTTTTGCGCAGACGAGACTTTTGAGCAACATCTGACCCCTGACCTGGAAGAGTTTGAAGAGCGTCCGTCCGTTGGACGCCACCATCTCCAGCAGCATGTCGAACTGCTGCCCCTCAGTGGTCTCGCTGTAAGGAGCGCAGAGGGCAAAGGTCAAGAAGTCCAGCAGCGAGCTGATCACTAACGCTCCTGTGCCGTGCTCCTGATGAAACATAAACAAACTGAGTGACCCGACACACCGCTCATTCAACCTTCGACACGCTGATCTAAACGTGCGGGACGCACCACATTACTGATGAACTTCTCCAGGAGGTTCTCCAGGAATTTCTTGGAGGAGAGCAGAGAGGCTTTGTTCAGCTGCTCCTGCCGCAGGTCGTAATCATCGTGCATCGGCTGCAGAAACACAGAGTGTTGTGTTATGATACGGACACGAATGTGAATCCGTCAGCCGCTGGTAATGAGCTCGTGAGGTGTAGCTTCACTTACACACATAAGAGCACAGAGCATGTCTATGGCCGCATGCGTCACACCGTTGTGGTTTCTCTTCAGCGCTTTAACTGTTTTTACGCCCAACTTCTCTCTAAACCTGCAACATGACCATAAAATAAGTTGTAAAAAAAGCTGTAATATTTATTTGTCTATCTAAATATTTTATATAACATTATAGACAATCCAGAAAAATAAATAAATATAAATAAAAACCAATCACTGTCAAAAGATGCCATTTCTGATAACTCATTCAATATTTGCATGTTCAGCACAAATACCGAATGAATCCTAGATGTATAAGTAGTGCAGAGGAGCACAACTAGTCAATTCATACATCTCAGTGACCCAGAAATAATGATAGATGACGGGAACATAAAGAGAGAGCAGGTGTAAAGCGCTTAAACAAAAGAGGAAATGTTAAATATCAGAACAAATGAAGGTTTCCTTAAAATGGTTTCAAACAGGAAAACCAACGGAGAGACAGATGGACAGAAATGAGAAGGAAAAGGGGTACACTGAGATATATGGACTAATATTTACATTGCGGGTTCGAGTCCACCCATGGGACCAGACCTTAGAACAACAGAGCGGTTTTATTAAACTCAGACAAAACCTGTGCGGTTCAGCAAGCAAACAGATCAACGTGAAGAATAACAGTGAGTATGAACTGGAGGATTCAGGGAATAATAAAACAGGAAGACTCCAAAGAGTCTCACACTCTTAGCTCAACATTACATTAATCTCAGGTACGTTAAGCGTGATATAAACGCTGAATGTATGTGGTGTGCGTGTTAGGGTGGAGTCCGGCGAAGGCTCGTACTTTGGCAGCTGCGTGAAGGCCTGGAATCCGGCTTTGGACGCCACCAGACGTCTGATGGCCTGAAACTGGGCCTCCAGCTCAGAGTTGGGCCCCGGCAGCTCCACATCTTGAGATAGGAGAGCCAGGATGGCATTGTTGATCAGTTTCTCTTTGTTCTCTGAGAAAAGACCCTGCGGAGGAAGAATAGACAGATAATATGAATTAAAATGAAAACATAAAAAGACTGAGCCCACAGGACACAGAAATGAAACACAGAGTGGAACAGACACTCACGTCCTGAGTGACGGCGTGTAATACTCCACTGTAAGAGATGTTGGCGTTAAATCTGAACACTGCATCTGCAAAGTTGCAATCTACAAGAAAGAACAACGAAGTTGACTGTGGCGCTCTCTCAGCAGTGGGTTTTACTAATATTAGCTGAAAAACATCACATTGATCAGCGGAGCAAAGAACAGGACATTTATGAGAACTACAAATCTAATTTCTTGCAGGAATCAGAGCATGTCGTTTGTGCACAGCAAGATCTGATTCTCCAAATCACTTTAGATCATGAAAAAAGATGAGAAGAATGATGAGTTGATGATAAACGTACTGGGAGGAGCAGCGAGGAACCTGAGGTGCAGGCTCTCCACCTCCTCGTCCACAGGCATGCTGAGGAGACCCCAGCGCTGACCCCGCTGAGTGGGAGCCATCTTCACACACACGTCCCTGTTCCCCGACGCCCTCACGCTGTCCAGCAGACTCGCCAGCAGAGAGTCCCTACAGACACACAAACACCAGACAGGAACCGTTAGACCCTGATCTCTCGAGCTGAACGGGACGGGAGCCGTCGCTGATGCGCTACCTTTCTGTGGAGCAGTACTTCCGTATCTGACCGCGGATGAACTCGACGGTGAACACCTGAGGATTGTCTGAATCACAGATCAGAGCAAACACCTGCACAACACACACACAAACACACCAGCACATTATGATTACACAAACATAAACACTATACTCTACATATAAAGTCGGTCACACTTTATCTTAAGGTCCAGTTCTTGCTATTACCAAACCATTAACTACAGCTTTTGCCTCAATAAACTCGTAATTTGCTGCTTATTAATAGTTAGTAAGGCAGTTCAATTCAGGTACTGGGATTAGGGATGTAGAATACATTCATGCAGAACAGGCGCTTAATAAGTATTAATAAACAGCCAATATGTTAATAGTAGGCATGCTGATACGTAACTAGTTAATAGTGAGAATTGTTCCTGTACTAAAGTGTTACCATGAAGAATTTCAATATACAACGTCAAATTATAGCATTATCAGTTTATGGTATTCCAAAGATAAAAAAAAAAAAAAAATTACCTACAGTCTGCCTCCATTCTGGCCTCTAACACCCATCTTTCACAATCCAAACCCTATTCTATAACTTCCGCCCAATAATTTTTCTCACTCAATATGCCACTGACAGATTACTGAAGTAAAGTCAGATTACTGTTGTAAAAAGCATTGCAAATCACTATTCATTATGGCAGCCTGTTAAAAAAATAAATAAATAAAACAATAAAAAATATATTTTACCTCGTTATCTTTTTATCTCACAATTGTTACTTTTTTCTTCCATCTGCAAGTTCTCATAACTCCTTTCTTCTCAGAACTGCTAGTTTATTTCTCGCAATTGAGTTTTAATCTCAGAATTTGAGTTAAATGTCACAATTCTGAGTTCATATTGATATTTTACAGAAGAGCATTTTCGTAGTGGAAATGGGTTTCCATAAATTATTACTTCCAACAAAAAAAAACATTGTAAATGTACTCAAAAAGAAGTTGTGTTGTTTTGTGTCATCAGGCCATGTGTTTCTCTAGTGTCTAAACTGAGCTGTATTCAGACAGACCTCTCCAAAGGGCTTGATGGTGACGATGTTGTAAGAGGCAGGGTCTCTCTCCACCAGACACGTCTCTGTGAGGGCCAGAATCCTCTTCACCGGCTCCTGAGACAAACACAACCACGAACCTCCATCAGATCAATCCCACACACATCTGGAACACATCAGATCCTGAGCTGCGCGTCTTACCGCATGACGGGGCGTGATCTTCTGCACGATGAACTCGGTGAGCGAGGTGATGCATTCGTCCGAACCGTACTTTCCCAGACGCTCGCCGAGGAAGCCCTCGAACGTCAGGGTCTCCTTGCGCAGACGTAACGTGATGCCGATGAAGTTTCCGGCGTGTTCGATCGCGCTGCGGATGATCTCGTCGCGATGCTCGGACGCGAACAGATGCTAGAGCCGAAGAGAGAGACAGTAAGTTATGAGAGAATAATGACTTCCTCCTGGTCCAATCAGGACTGAACACACACCAGCCTGCTGAAGCCTCCATAGAGGATGCAGAAGCCGCCCTGGTAGTCGGAGAGCTCGACGAAGCCCTCGACGCAGCGGTAGTCGTACGAGCAGATCACGCGGTTGGTCTGAGGGTCGATCTGATCGATGCCTCCCGGCGTCACCTCCAAACACACGCTCCTCCGTGTGTCGCTCCAGTGATGCTTAAAGCAGTTATAGCGCTGAGGAAACAGGAGCAGAGTTACAAAAACACACACGGTCAGACACAAACATTTTAAACACTAAACAAGAATACGGACACTAAAAGTCTGAATTAAGACTGTGATTAAAATGTGTATTCTATTCAATTACATGACTTATTGATTCATTAATCTAATCACAAATTATTTGCACATCCATTTGGGGTGAGGAATTACCCTCAAAAGTCATTTACAGTCATTTTTTGATTCAACATTACATAAATAATGATAATAAATGAGTATATTTTTTTTCTTGTAAAGAACACTAAAATATAAATTAATAATAATAATAATAAAAAAAGAATGATTCTGTAAATATGAAATGAAAAGCACCAGTAGGTGGTAGTGAGTCATTGTCATAATGAATCATTCGGTAATGAATCAGCGCTGTGTGTTGATCAGAGACGCTCATCAGTTCTGCCGTGGCTTTGATTGGAACCATTTTCATTTGCAAGATTGAGCAAAACAGACAATATAGTGTCTAAAATATACAATATTAACTTCCTGATTATTGAACTGTTGTATAAAGTATCAGTGTCACATGTGCAGATATTGGGGAGAAACAGCACTCATACTGTGTGATGCTGCTCAACTACACATGACATGAACATAAGAGGGTGATTTTTTAATACTCACTCTTCCGGTGATTTTTCCCTCTGAGAAGTCTGTTCTGAATCTCTGTGGAGAAGAGAGAGAACGTGTCAGAGCAAATTATGTAAAGAGAGTGTCCACATCACTGTGATGAGGCCTGTCGTGATCTGACAAAGAGGGACTGAAGGATGATGTGGAATGACCAGAATCACAGAATCTTCTTTAATAAAGCATGTTACATAATTTTCCAGGATGTCATCCTCCAGCATTTGCGTTCATAACAGAGCAGTGTTCCTCACCAGCGCTTCTGTTAGCAGCTCTGTGCGATGCTCAGTGGAAAACTTTAGCGTTTCGGACTTCTTCCCGCTGCCCTTCCGGAAAGTGAGGTTGAACTCGGTGCCCTGGCCTTTACCGACCGGAGTGATGCCACAGATGTCACCGTAAGGCCACTGCAGACCGATATTAAACAATATTCATAACAGCATCTACAACATATTTAACTTCCATAATCTGACGTATCATGAAGCACATTCAAAGAGAAATAATGTAAGGCAGGACAGGAATTTTATCCATCGGGGTTTGACTGGATCATGAAATGGTTTCAATAATATTACTGGTTAAGATTATTTTTCTGTGCCCTTATGGCCTTAGTTATATCTAAGGGTGTCACGATCCTCCAAATCCTCGATTCGATTACATTTTCGATTCTAAAGTCACGGTTCGATTCGATTCTCGATTTAAAAAAGAAAAATTTGAAAGCACAAGCTATGCCATTTTAAGACTTTTATGCAATATAATAATATCTGACCTTTGTTCGCAATGTACCACACACTACATTAACAATATAATGTAACAATAACTTATATCTTCAGTCAATTGGAAACTTATACAAAATAACCTGCCATCTAATTTCTCTTTTGTAACTGCAGTTTTCTTCACAGATGATGACATTCAAGTTCACAAAAAAAATAGCAGTTTCAAGTTCTTGTTAAAGAGGAATATGAAAAGAGAACTGCTAAAAATATTGCAAAAATACAGTCAAAAATATTAACTATTTACATTTATATGGGCAGATTTTTTTTTTATAGTTTCATGTTCTTCTTTAAGAAAATGAGAATGTCCACATTCTCTGTGGAGAGGGCTGCTCTTTGAGATGTCACAATGTCCCCAGCTGTTGAGAACACTCTTTCACTTGCCACACTTGTTGCTTGTACAGCAAGATAACGTTTGGCAAGCTTGGACAAATTTGGGTACTGGTTCTCATTATCTTTCCACCATTTCAGTGGATTTGAATCCACAGAAATTACTTTAACCATTTTGTATAGCTGAATCTCGTCTTTTACAACATCAGGCCATGGTTTGGTTTCTGATGATGATGCAGTGGAGGCTGTGCTGAAAAAATCACCAAACAGTTCACTAAGTGCTGTTCTCTTTGTTGGGGGGCTGCCTCCGCTGGTTGCTACAGTGACTGTATCCTCTGCAGGGTTTTGGCTGGATCCTTCTCCTGAGGCATGAGACTGAAATAGTCACACACAAAACACTGTTGTTTAAGGTAATAAACAGGCAGAAATTATATTTAAGTGTGACAACAACAAACAGAAAGGATATTGTGATTAGTCCTATTCATGAAATATTATGAATGTGAAATTATGTAAATACAAAAACAAACTACTTTAACTTAATCACATTAGCCTATTAGCATCACATACCTGTGTGGAGTGCTCTTGCAAGATTTTCTCCTCCAGACAATTGAAGATCTCATTCCGAGATATGTCATCCAGGTGGGGTAAAGTTTTAAACCTAGGATCCAAGGCAGTGCTCTCATTCAGGAACTGTTGAAGTCTTGGGTCTGAATACCTCTCTTCAAAATTTGCCTCTATAGCAGATTTAACATCCTTTACAATTGTTGAATCTGTGTCACTGTGTTTCAAAGATGTCAGGATGGTGTGTTGTAGGGGCATGACCATAGACACAGTAGGCTGCTGTTCGGAACTCATCAAGGTTGTAACTGTTTTCAGGGGCTTCAGTACCTGACATACATCTTCCAGAACAGTCACATCTTGATCAGAGAGGGTGATAAGGTCTTTAGCATTTTTTTTATGTCTTTTTCTGCAAGTGCAGAATAGATAGCAGCTTGTTGCTCTAAATAGCGTGTGATCATGTCATAGCTGGAGTTCCACCTTGTAATGACATCTTGAACCAGCGTGTGAGGAGGAAGCTGAAGCATGTCTTGTTTTGACTTTAAGACGGCTGCTGCAGTGGTGCTTCTGTGGAAAAAAGTGACCACCCTCCTGACTCTGCCCAAAAGACGGGAAATCTGGTTTACTCCCAAACCCTTCTGGGAGGCCAGATTCACAGTGTGGGCAAAACATCCAATGTGTGGAGACAATCCAGCTGCATGTGAGGCATTGACAATGTTCTTTGCATTATCAGTTGTCACAGGAATTGTTGCATTTTGTCTGTTCAACTTCCATTCCAGTACCACTTCCCTCAGCACTTCTGCTAAATGTTCACTTGTGTGAGCTTCATATATGGGGCGAGTTTGAAGTACTGGATTTTGAATTTCCCAGTCATCATTAATGTAATGCGCTGTGACAGTCATGAAGCTCTGTGTTGCTCTTGAGGTCCAGCAATCTGTAGTCAAGGCTACTAAATGTGCACTGCTAAGACCTTCAATAACTTTCTCCTTCACATTATTGTACATGGAGGGTATCACCGTAGCTGTGAGATGCGTTCTACTTGGGATTTCGTAGCGCGGTTCTAGCACGCTAATTAAATGCCTAAAACCGGAGTTTTCTACTACTGAATAAGGTCGCATGTCCGCGGCTATAAATACTCCTACCGCGCTTGTAATTGCCTTTGCACGTGTTGAGTTACTTGGAAGTTTTATTCCAAATGAAGACGGGAGAGTAGTTTGTGTTACACTTGTCGGTTTAACAGATAAATCTATGTTTTTGTGGTGCCTGCGGAGATGCCCTGCCATGTTAGTCGTGCTGCCGGTGGAATAATGTGATATACGTACATAGCAGAGCTTGCAAACTGTGTTTTTTTTGTCGACAACACGAACGTTGTCAACATAACTCACTGGAAATCCAAAATACTTCCACACCGGCGACTTCAGTGAAAGAGGAGGGGGTTCAAGTTCTGTCGACGGGTCTCCTGCGTCTGCAGTTGCCATGCTATCTTTTGGCTGTTTGTTGTAGCTGTTAGATTGACTCGCAGCACTTCAACAAGCGTGTTTTTTTTTTTCGCTTGGCAAGCCAAGCTGACGTGACATGGGGGCGTGGCAGCATCGACGATTCCATTTTTTGATTCGATAATCGAGATTGAGCATGAATTTCGATCGATTTCGATTTAAAATCGAAATCGTGACACCCTTAGTTATATCAGAAGTTTATTATTATTTTAATAAAAGTAAATAAATAACTGATACTTTATAATTTAAGAACGATACAGTGGTTCATGTTATTATATCAGCAACAGATAACAATAATAATAACAACAACAATTACCATCATCATCATAAATAATGATAAGAAAAAAAATATTTGAAAACAACAAATACAATTATGTTTATTAATAAAAATATAAAAATAATACATCACTGTTGTTATTATTTACAATTTAATTTGATCATATATAATACAATTATTAAACTAATTTTGCAAATAAGAGACATGCATTTATTCTGTATATTCTGTTCAACTTAATCTATAAACACACTGATGAAATGAAGTACCTGGTTAGTAACTTCTAGTGTAGTGGGATTGTATGTGGTGATGCCATGAGTTCCCACTGAGAAAACACGCTTGTACCTGCAGAAACACAAAAACAACCCATTTAAAACTCAGCACTCAATCAAACCCTGAGATTAGATTTTTTATGTCATATATTGCATACAATTTTGTTTTAGAACTTTTTTCCCCCAAAACTGGACTGCCATGTAATGCATTATCTACTGTCCTGGAGAATAAAGCAGACTTCTTGTAATCAGAGAAGGGCAGCGACATGAAAAACCAGACATGGTCAATAATGGCATTGTTTTCTGTCTCTAAATGTGTCCAAAAATGTTGCCTGCAGATGGTCTGAAAATAACAGCTGCTGTAATTAGACAGGAACGTGTTTGTGAGAGAGCAGAAGGAGAAGGAGAAGCATAAACACAGAAGGTTGATCACTGCGTTAATCCACAAACCCAGAACTCCAGAATCAGACTGATGAACTGAGAGAAACCAAAGAGCAGGAGACTGTGCACACTTTTACTTTGTCACAAAAACTCATTCTGCATGATTTATAAGCCTGTTTCCTCATGGGGACCTAAAAAAAATGTCCCCACAAGGTCAAAATTTACTGGTATTACTATCCTTGTGGGGACATTTGGTCCCCATAACGTGACAAATACCAGGTCTCACACACACACACACACACACACACAGCATTAATGGAGCAGGAGTGTGTTGAGTTGAGAGGAGCACAGGAGAGTGAGAGACAACTGGAGCGGAAGAGACTGATGGAGACGACATGAGACAAGAGTGAACTCACATCTACACACACAACACACTGCGATTCTGTCTAAGTGTGTATGGAGTTTTTCTGAGGCATGCAGTGTGGATGAAAATACAGTCCTGAGTCTAACATCAGCAGAAAAAATAAATAATGAATATACCAGAAACACCCGACGAAAAGCACTGACAGCTTGAAAAAGTGTCTTCCACCCACAAACATACTCGTCATTGTGTTATTACAAACAAAAAGGACAAAAGACAGCTTAACAGGCAGCACTCGTTTAACAGGCCGGAGGAAAAACATCAACGCTTTCACAGATAAAACACACAGAAACAGCCCTGCGTTTCTGATCCATGGACCAACATGTCTGACAGCAGAACAAAACAAGAGAAGTGGTAATGTTCACTTCTCTACAGGACATCGTATCGTAAACCCATAACAGAGAAACTAACCCTGTCAGCGATTTCACCTTCTCAGTGTCTCATCAATCAGGAAACCAAACGAACGAGCAGGACAAACACACGCGTCACTCATGTGTGTATGAAGAAGCATCAGTTACAAAAAACACTTATAAATAGGGCTGTCACTAACACTTTACTGCGTGATCTAATCCTTGTTTAATATTGACTTAATGTTTAATTCAAATATATTTAAATGGGTCATCAGATGCCCATTTTCCACAAGTTGATATGATTCTTTAGGGTCTTAATGAAAATTCTCTAATATACTTTGATTAAAAATTCTCAATGGTTGTGTAAAACGACACCCTTTTTACCTTGTCAAAATCAGCTCTGCAAAAATCATCCCGTTCTGAGGGATTGAGCTCTGCTGGCCCGGCCCTCTCTTCTCTCTGCTGCTCTGAGAGATTGTTTACTTTAGCTGCATTTAGCCGTGAAACTTGCTAACTAGCACACTGTTGGGAAAGTAATCTACTGCATCTTCAGCGGCTCAGATGTCGGGAGTAAATGACGACCACTATGTTCATTATTACATCCAGCAACACAACACCTCAATCACTCAATCAGAGATATTCTTGTCTAACTTACATCCCTGCTCCGGCATCAAAACAAAGAGGTCGGACTGTTACAGCTGATCTGAGGTAAGACGCTCATGTCAATCAACTATGGTGGGAGTGGCCTCTGTGGGTGTGATTTGTACATACACAGCCAACACACAATGTTCAAACAACATGAAAAAGTGAACTTTGCATCCAATGACCCCTTCAATCTTTAATATTTGGCCATTTCATATGATAGAAAAGCTACAGCCCAACCCTAAACACACACACACACACAAATCAAACAAAACCAAAAATAAAAGTCTAACATTCTCCAAAAGCTGGACTGATGTGAGACAGAGACGTGTGTCCCGCAGTCATGATGTCTGTGTGTTTACACTGACTGAATGTCATTTGTGAATGAAGGGAAGTTTTCATCAGGATCTCATCTGCTACACAGCTGACAGACACAGATTAAAGCACACAGGACATGTGGAAAGACAGCAGTAATAAGAGATATTAGAGTTCACCGTTTACAACCTACATGATGAATGATAGCAACCACAGAGAACCACTGACTCATATCTGTGGGTGGACACACCATTATCATTTAAACACTCGCTTTACATTTCTGATCCAATTTTGAGGGAAACTGGAAATAGGAACCTTGAGTCATGATATATGTACTGCAAACAGAGATGATAGTATGACATTATTTCCAGTTAAAGACCACTCGACGACGTTCTGTCTCTCTGACCTTGCAGAACAATATACAGGCTGGTGAGAGCAGTCACAAGACCGGTTAATTATTCATCATCTGTGGCTTTTAACATCTTCCCTTGAAATATACCACACACACACATACACACACACACACACACACTCAATAACTCTCTCTCTCTCACACACACACACACACACACACTCAATAACTCTCTCACACACACACACACACACACACTCAATAACTCTCTCTCTCACACACACTCAATAACACTCTCACACTCTCTCTCTCTCTCTCGCCCACTCACACATACACACACTCAAACACACACTCTGACATGCACACGCACACACACACACCACAGTCATGTCAGTGTATCTAAACTGAAGACACAGGAATAAAACAAGAAACTAAATCAGGAACTCTTCTGAGTGTCACAATCGAGCCTTGAGTTTTTGGCCAAACAGTAAAATCTGACACAAAGACAGACATTAAATGTGAAACTGAGCTATTCTGTGAACTGCTATTATCCAAAAGCTTCATCATCAGCTCAGCTGAGGTAAAAACACATGAATGAGATCATCGCTTGAGAGGAATCGTTCCTGGCTGATCTGAGTACAGCAGATGACGTGATGGAGTGAATCTTTTTACCGTCTACTGCTGTGAGAAATCACATCTACAGCTTTACAACACTAACAAAATCAAACCCATGATTCTTCCAGTTTGGTTTTACTGTGTTGTGTGCTAGTAAAGAGCAATCCAGCACACACAACATACACTGCTCTTCGAGATCAATAGCAGTGAAAGTGAGCAGGATAATGATCATGGAAAACATTTCACAAAGAGCAGCTCAGCACACCATATAACACAATATAACACAGCCGTGTCATGTATGTCTACATGGGAAGGAGGATGTGTCGGGGCTCGTTTTGCTTTCATTTCTGGCCTCTCTTTTCAATTCAACAGCTACATCACACACACGTGGTGCTTTCCTTTTATTAGGAAACTGATAGCTAAACATCTCCCCCTAACCAGCTCAATCTTTTCACATATTCTGACAAACAAATGAAAATAATGAAAACTGGGCTGCTGTGCTGTCAGTCCCAGTGTTTTTGTCCACACAAAGAAAGTCAGTGGGGTCCATAAACATTTTTTTTTTAAAAATCTACTTCAGTGTTTTTGTTGAATAAAGAAAGTCATGGATGTTTGTAATAACATGAGGGTGAGCAAATAATGACAGAATGATTACGTTTGGCTGAACTCTCTTCACACCATCTACTACCGTCCTCCTGATGAAATCAGACCACCATTTTAGAGTTTCTGTCAGTTGTTGCATAATTTACTCCATGTCTGTCGGAAAAGAAAGCTCTCTGTGCTGTCCACATCGAGTTCAGCGGAGCTGACCAATACCAGGAGACTTCCTGTGTGTGTGTGTGTGTGTGTGTGTGTGTGTGTGTGTGTGTTCAACCTCTGTGCAGATCACTGAAAAGCTTTTTAGTAAATCTAATAAACTCTTATTGGCTGCTGTCACATGATTAAGAAAAAAAACAGAGCAGTTTCCTCACAAACACTGCAAAAACAACCAACAGAAGTCTGAGAAGTCTATATAAAACTAGGATAAAATCGTATGTACATTAACATTTACATTTTTGTCCTGCTTTTTCAGCCCATCACATACTATAAGCACAGCTAATGATTACAAAGATTGGGACACACACAAGAACGCGACAGCTTAACGAGATCATGGGTAATTCATTACTCAGGCTCACACACAACACATCTGTAGTCATTACTGCGACCTCATTCAAGTGGACCTCCACACACCACACAGTATATTATCAGGCCGTGATTTGTCGTTCATTGGGAGGTTGGCATGTTCTTGAGCTACTTTTTCCCTTTCTGTGTCTTTGACTTTCTGCTCTGGATTGCATCCAAGCGTTTTTCCAAGCATTCGTCCTAACTGTGGGCATTTCTGAGGGGAAATGATGATCTCAATGGCCCTGGTGGAGAGCAGACACGGCCTGTTTGTTCTTGCTAATCTGCTTCTGTTTTTAATGTCCAGAAGGACTGGTCTGCGTCTGCACCGGCTTCAACGCTGACAGGGACAGAAATACGACGACGGATTCTCAATTCCCAATCCTAATTTAATTAAGAAAACCATGTCTGGAAATTCACCCCTTAAGGGAATGGTTTACTCTTTTAAATTAAAATTCTGTTAGGAACAAAAAAAAGGACTAGAGACAAATTATTACAATGAAAGTGCAATGGGTGCCATCAATCTTAAAAAGCACCACAACAACTGATCCAATTGACTCTGTTCTTACTTCAAAAACTGACATTTTAATTCACATGACACATGAAACAGTCGATGGCATTAGGCCTCACATCAAACTTTATGTAAAATGTTCATGCGCTAGACACGCATGTAAAAGAGCAGTGTTCCTTTAAATAACTACATTTATGTTCCACAGCAGAGAGTAAGTTATACAGGTTTGGAAAGAAATAAGTGAAAGTAAGTGTTTGGAAAGACAGAAGTGAGAGTGAGTGAGACTATCTGTGATGTGTTTTGAGGGAACAGGACTGATGTCTGTGAGGCACACTACAGATGGTGCAAGTCCACTGACAGGATTAATAGCAGCACACAGACGCAAAATGCAAGAGAAGAAACAAGGTGTCAGTGAGTGTATGACCTCCACAGCGGTAAATCACACTTTAGCCTGAGATCTGACACACGAAGGTCACGACACCCAATAAGCGGGTCCGTCTGAATGAAACGTCTCATAGTAACGGAGAGGAATGAGGCACTTACTTCCCCCTCCAGGAGTGTTTGGTTGTGTAGAAACAGGCCAAGTCTTTGTTGTCTTTGAGGACGTTCATCTTCAGGCAGGGCCTGTGAAAACAGAAGAGGATCACAATCAGGAACTCAAAGACGACATAAACCTGATTTACTTCCTGCTCAATGAAAACAGCATGAAAACCTGGACATGAATTGAGCCGCTTCTTACAGCATGACAACAGCACGACTGTCAGATTGTAGACTTCTGCTAGAGATTACTCAGACTGCTCACAAATCACTTTTAAAGTGAGTCATTTTAAAAGTTAAAAGGATAGTTCACCCAGAAATGTAAATGTTGTCATCATTTACGCTTCCTACCATTTGTGTATTACTTGTGAATTATAGTGATGTTTATATCAACTGTTTGGACTCTCATTCACTGCAGAGGATCCATTGGTGAGATTCATCCATTTCTACAAATCTGATGAACAAACAAACTCATCTACACCTCAGATTTTTAATGCTACAGCAGAAACTAATACTAGGCTAACTAATGTTAGTGAAAAGTCAGTAATACAGTTTTTGAAGACAAGTACACAGTCAGTAACACAATAAAAACAGAAACGTGAGTGAATGATGTGATAAAGACGGCGGCGGGTTTCTTAGGCTAACAGTCCTTAAGGTCGAGTCCTGGTCCCGCCACACTGTGAACCGCATCTACATGAAAACACCCAACACTTCCTAAAATATCAGCAAGCACACTTGACACGGGACGCACAGATTCCACACCTCAAACACATGTTTGTTTTTTTAAACCCAGGCCAGAGATTCAGAGACCGGAGCCACGGGAGTGAAGCATTATGGGTAACACTCACAGATGTAAAATCAACTTCTAATGAGTTTAGATAATGGAAACTACTTTGCGGCAACCATAAGAGCAGCCTGTGAATTGTAGGGGTGTAAGAAAATATGGACACACGCGAGTATCCTGATATGATGTTTGCCGATACTGTATCGATTCTGAAAAATGCAATATCGATATTAAAAAAAAAATTCATACAAGATTCATGGCTGTTGCTTCATTTTGAGGTTATATCCCAACTGTATGTACCCCAACATATCGTATCGCAACCCCCGTATCGTGATATGAATCGTATCGCCAGATTCTTGACAATACACAGTCCTAATGAATTCTAGAAGAGATAAAATATTTTTAAAAAAAAGAAACAAAAAAGTACATTTAATCTTTTCAGCTTCTCAAAAAACAGAAAAAGCAACAGGTAGAAGAGAGACGGGAAGCTGGAGAAGAGCCGATCAGATTCACTCAGATACGGGACAAACACACAAGACAATAAAATCTGGGCGAGCAGAGAGTAAAGAAACGCAGAGAGGAGTCAGATCCATGAGCAGCAGTGCTGAATGTCTCTGTCAGCAGAGCTCAAAATCACTGACTTCATCCTTCCTTCCTTCCTTCCTTCCTTTCTTCCACTGCACCTCCATTACAGGAGCTCACACAGCACAACATTCATCACAACACTCCGGCTTTCACATATCGTGAACCCCGGGTCATATTTAACCTTGGGTTATGTAATCCTGGGTTAACTTGCTCCATGTTTAATACTGCTATACTGACTAGCCAGGTTTGGAGATTTTATACTGTACGTTGGCAAAATCTGAGCTAAGGTTGAAATACGCATATTAATAAAATCAACTGGAAAAAGTTGAGTGCATGATGAGAATGTGAGCCGTTTTAACAACTGCTTGTGCTGCTTTGAAAACATCCCCATGTAAGCACGCTCTCGATGTCTTTAACTTATGATAAAACCAAACTCTTCATCGCTCCATCAATCCCTGATCTAGAGGACTGAACAAACTTCATAAAATGACTGAAATGGAAGTGTTAAAGAAATGAAACATTAATCAGGTTCAAAGTAGAAGACTGAGTTTTTAAAACAAATGTAAATCAATTAACAATGAGGAATAAACAGGGCTTTCACAGTTCACTACACACTACATTTTGACAAACAGATATTTTTCTCCTCTAAGACTTGATTATAAATATGATTAAAAAAATAAATCAAAAAGATAAAATATCAAAAATGATAATAATAAAAAAAAAAAGTCAAAAAGTGCTCATCCATAGAGAAAGTAAATAATAAATCAATTGAAGGAAGCCCTAGGATGATGCAGTCATCTCAACAAGGACAAACAAAAGACTAAAGCCAAACTCGCTAAACAAATGAATGAAATTCATCAAACCCAGACACAATCAACAGATTAAAAAGTCTAATTTTCAACATTCTCCTACTGAATGTGTAATCTTGGTAAACTAGAATCTACTAGTCTAGTGGAATGACAGTATTGTGCTGTGAAGAACGCCGATTCCAGGATGAGGTCACATGATCAACATTAACAGCTCTTGGCGTGGATCAATAGACGCAGTTTAACGCTGCACGGAAACACACACACACACACACACACACACACACCGTCCTTCAGCTCTTCTGTCATCTCTGTACTGTGTCCTGTGCGGTGGAGAAATTACTGAAATTGATCTTTTCTGGAAAATGTGAAGCTCCGATCTAAAGTCGCAATAAAGCTTCTGATAAACCTGTAGCTGCTGTATCTTCCAATAAAACATAATGACAGGCATGACTGTGCTGCATGACATTTACACTAACATTACACAACTCATCACTACACGCTCGACATCACACACACACACACACACACACACACACACTCCATGAACAAACTCATCTCAGATCATACTGAAACACAGAAATATCTTATGAAAGTGGAACTAATGCAACCCAAAAATAAATCAAACAATAACAACAATAAAAATGTAACAGTAATACAATGTCTGAAAGCTTCAAACAACGTTTGAGGGATATTCCAAATTAATTTACTACTAATTTATTATGAATAAATAAGATATTATTATTGTTATTATTTAGAAGGTAGTTTTGCAGTGTTTACTGTGGGGAAAAAAAACAGAACTCAACTGTAATCTAAAATCCAAAGTAAAATACAAATACTAGATCACTTCAATGTCTGATATGTAGCAAAAATGAAAGAAAAAATAAAGTAACAGCATAAATTATGATTTGTCAAACTAATGACTGGTTTGGCCGGATTCCTACAATGACTGTTTTAATGTAACTGTGCGACAGCGAGTGTCTCTCGTCTCCACAGGCCCGTGTTCAGCCTGACAGAGGATGACGGTCACATGACCGAGTCATGTGCTCAGTGTCCATGTCAAACCACACACTCTGAAAACGACACAGCAGCTCTGAGTCAATACAACTCTGAGAAACGACAGAGCTGCCGTTATTTCCTTCCACTTCCACAACTCAAAAAGAAAAAAAATGGTCGGTTACACAGCTAAAAAAAAAAAACAAGCTGACACAACAAACTGGAGTACTAGTGAAACACTAAACACTAAACAGGGCGCCCTAAACACTTCCCATGTTCAAACATCACTGTATACATATGCAGCCTAAATGAGGTTTGTGGTCCAAAACTGGGGCAGAAAAGAAAAAACACTTTTTTTAAACAGTCTGTGATTGCTGCAGAACTACATTCATCTGCAGGACAAAAGAAACACATGCACAGTTTGTTTTGTTTGTTTCTGTTCTGCTGACGAAAGATTATTAACCGTTTTTGTACATCAGACACCAGACATGAAACCTAACAAAGTTATAAAATGTTCAAAAATTGTTTTTAAATTACATGACAATGATTATAACCATTTAAGTTTTTTGTAAATTATTTTTAATGCAATATAAACTGATTTCCCTGCTTGTGACCATAATGTAATACAGTGCAAAACAGTACAGGGGAGAATGTGCAAACACTCCTGAAAGATGATTTTATATAGTAAATGTAAAGTTTCTGATGTTCGATATCACAGCACAGATTATTTTTAACATGCTGTTCAAATGTCAGTTATACATTTCTAATAATTTGAAGAGATTTAATATTTTCCATCATAAGCTGCACTTTTTCACAGTGACCACATTTATAATCAGTTCTTCCAGTTTAATCACAACAACAGCACAGGAGACCACAGAAGAGCAAAAGTGCATCATTTCACACGATCAGACTGAAATAGTGAAACAGTGTTCAGATTAATGTGGATTCAATGCGATTTGAGTTTCCATTGTGTGGAAAGACGCAAGACTCCAACTATCAGCAACACATTACAGATAAACACATGTCAGTCATCATTTAACAGAGATGTGGACACGTTATTAATGACAACACGACTCTAATAATAAAAAGATCCGCACAGCGACCACAGTTTGTCAAAATACCCAGTTTACTACTGACACTAATGTTAGAAGTTAATCAGCAGAGATTGTAAACGCTTCTCGCGCTGTTTGAAAGAGTCTCGTGTAATGATGCTGTAGAGTTCTGGGGTATTTTGGTGTTTACTGTGGTATTTTGTCTGTTAAAGTCGCTGTCAGGCGTCAGTGGCCTTTCATCACAGCTCGTCTCGGGCGCCGATGCGGTGCGGCACACTGAGCCTCGCCGGCGGGTTTTACCTGGATCTGTGACAGCAGAAGCGGCTCGGTTCTGTCCCTCGGCCCCCCACCCTCCGTTATGCGCGGCTGCTGCAGCTCAGTGATCCCGAACCGATGCCCGAACTGGCCGACTGCGCTTCCCTCAGTCAGAAAACTCAGGACGCCGCCATCTTCCTTCTGCCACCAGCGGGGTGCTGCGCATGCGCACGACGGCGAGTCTCACGCGTCTGTCAGCTGATCGCTCAGACCGGAAGTGCAGCGCTCGAGCAGCGGAGGGTAAAAGACGTAAACCGATATTTATTTCTCTAATGTCCGTGAAATGTCAAATTTAAATTATCCTTAACATTTGAACAGATTTAGCCTACTATCACTGTATATATTAATATTATTTGTGTTATTTGGAAAATTGTATATTCATCATCAGTGGAGTGACTCCAGGGGCCTGTTTAGAGTTTTGGGGGCCCTAAACAAGTGGTCCCTGGGGGGCCCATGCAGTGGTGCCTAAACACACTACTGACTCAAATTTTGCAATGCATTAAAAAAAAAAAAAAAAAAGAAAAACTGTTAAATGTATTTAAAATATGTTTGTGTGGCCTTTTAATTTGAAATTCTTTTCGTTTAGTTTTATGTTGTAACTATTGTACCCTTATTTGGATTTACAGTGTTTATTATAAAAATATACAGTACACACACATATAATGTGTAAACACATTATTTATTTTGGATGTGATTAATCACAATATGTAATCATGGTTTGTATTTTTGGAATTCCACATATATACACACACACACACACACACACACACACACACACATATATATATATATATATATATATATATATATATATATATATATATATATATGTATATATATATTAGGCTAAATGTCATTATCTTGGTGAAATACACCATCACCAGGCCATGTAAATATCTGCATCAAAAACAAACAAATAATAACTATTACATTAAACACTGTCAGTACAAATTTGGTCAAACTGGGGTTCAGGTTCCATCCTGCACTTTAATTGCACTGAATTAATCAGTGATGTGACCACAATTTTGCTGCTTTTCAGTCTGATTGATTTTGTCTGTTCCTCTTCCCCATTAGATTACTGACCTTTTTATGAATGAGTTCTGCATTTGTAACATGAGCTTGTCATTTAAAGTATGTTCATATTAAAGTTATTTCTATCTTTGCTGTAGTGTGTCAGTAGGAAATATCAGATTACATTTCCACTCATTCTGTTTGCCATTAATTGTAATAATCTAGTGAGATTTTTGTTTGCACAAGGAGTCTGACAACAGCCAGTGCTCCACACAGATCTGATCTCAACATCATCCAGTCTGTCTCTGGAATGACATGAAGACACAGAACAAACTCAAACAGACTAAATCCAGAAGAACTGTGACAACATCTCCAAGATGTTTCAAGTAACCTACCTGCAAAGCTACCTGAAAAACTCTGCACAAGTGCACATAGGGCAAAAGCTGCTTTAAATGCAAAGGATGGTCACATCAGATGCTGATTTATTTTAGTTAATAGAAGTTCATTGATAAAGAAAATCTATTTATGACATTGTTTTTGACAACATCCTCATTTTATGTGCCTAACTGCCTAAAAATGTTACCAGTATTGTACCTTTGTAGGTGTAGGACTCTTAAAGCATCTTGGAGATGTTGCCACAGTTCTTCTGGATTTAGTCTGTCTCCGTTTTCTCTGTTTCTTAAGACAGACTGGATTGAATGATGGAGAGATCACATCTCTGTTTGCACAAGGAGTCTGACAACAGCCTGTGCTCCACACAAAAATCTCACTGGATTATTATAATTAATGGCAAAATGAATGTTTAGAAATGTAAACTGATATTTCCTACTGACACACTACAGCAAAAGACCGACTTTAACTGACTTTAAACCATTTTTTAGCTGATGAAAATACTAGTGGCCTAAGACTTTTGCACAGTACTGTATGTAAATTGTGCTTTTTACAGTACAGATTGTCTCCTATTGCAGGGTTTTAGTCTTATAAAGATTAAGAAAACGGATGGGACTGGCCTCTTCCAAAACAGAAAGAATGGTGTTTAGTTCAGAAAGAACCAGAGAATCACAAGTATTTGTCTGTGAGATCAGAGGAGAACCAGTGACCCCAGATGGAAACCTTCAGAAACAGTTGAAGGGTGTAAAGAGCTGATGGCATGACAGGAGGAAACAGCTTCTGCTGTGGAACTTAAATTGGGCTTGAGTCTGAAAGATATCAACGATAGTTGGATGTGCTTTTTCTTGATAGGGCTGATGAAAATGCAGCGGCACCGATCTCAGCGATCTCTCCTCCTCCGTCTCAAACTCTCCTCTCTGAACTTCCGTCTCATGTTACTGACACAGACAGTCCTGATGATGAAGATGAACCCACGCAGCCTCAGACAGTGCTGCTTCCCTAGTGGTGAATGTGAAGAATACACCAGGAACGAGCGCGTCTGATGATGAAACTGGGAGGAACGAGTGCTGTAGGGAAATGGAAAAGGAAGGTTCTCAACAAGTTTTCCATGACCTGAGCTTGAGCGGCTGCTGCATTTCTGTCTGTTCTCTAAGTTCACAGCACTGATCCAGATAATTCAGTCGACTCTCTCACTGTCTTTCCCCATTATAGAAACAGCGTGCAGGACGTCCCGTGAATGGGTTGCTGTGTTTAGAGCAGCATGAGTTTGCTCAAACATCAGCCAGACGAGAGCTCTGTGCGTCCGTGCTGCTCACAGCACCAACAACACTGAAGAAAATCGAGACTGCTTGTAGATCACGTGTCATGGGTTCGGTGAAGAACACCAGCAGATCTTAGTCTGGAGTCCTGTTTATGTCAGTCAGATAATCCCTGTCATGATAAAACCTTCTTCTGTCAAAAGTGTGGAAAATATCAACATATTGCTAGAAACTGCTGGGAAAGACCTACCAAATGTTCTGAAAATAGGTCATATAAAGCAATTTTGCAGATAAAGCAAAGAGAACACAGGTCAAGGAGCCACAAATCTATAAACGTAATCAATAAAACAGCGATCAGCAGCACTGGTGATCAATGCATGGCTTTTCCATCACATCAAAGACTACAGAGGAAGAACTAATGTTTTCTCAATCTCTTCTTCTGCGCATGAGCTTCTGAGGCGGATGTTTTGTTGAAGATAAGATTGGTTTTAGTTTTGTCTCATGTTGGTCAGCACCATGTAATTTCTTGAGTTGCATCTGTTAAATGAGTAACAGAAATGCAGCCTGATTAGATTTGATTGTGGTTTTGTTAATATGACTCCATACGCTCTCAGTGCATGTGCACAAAAGCCACACTAGATCACGCTTTCCTTAAACTTCACAACTGTGGCAGTCAGTCAGATCGATGGGAGTTTTCTTCTCTTTTATCTTCACAGCTCTTATTTTAAAATTGTATTATTATTATTTTAATTTCCAAAATTTAATTTCCAATATCTTAAGTTTGCTTTTACATTCAAATGACATCAATGGACATGGACTCATATTCTACATGGATTTGGCAACTTTTTCTTTATAACACAACATTAAGGATAGTTTTTCCTGCAGGATTTCCATTCATAATCAAATGCATAATGAGCTGACGGACTCTTGTGTTTTTATGGTGAGATGGAGCTGGACATATTAAAGTCTCCTCTGATGATCTGAAGTCATGCAGATGACCTTTAACATAAGCACACACATGCTCAACTTTGAAAATTATTACTGAAATAAAAAAAACTAAAAAATGAAAGCCTTAGACACATTTTCAGATTCATTTTATTTGTCCTCTACCCTTTAGTAAAGGTAAAACAGGTTTTATTTGTTTTTACAATTATGGTTACTATTGTATTATTATTATTAGTATTATTGTTATATTTTAATTAATGGTTATTTTATCTCAATTAATATGAGTGAAATTAGAAGCACAGCCTGTGTGATGGATCCTGAATGACTGCTCAAACGCCAGAGATCACACACATTTGTGGTATACGGGGACTCTCCATAGGCGTAATGGTTTTTATACTGTACAAACCGTATTTTCTATCGCCCTACACCTACCCTATACCTAAACCTAGCCCCCACAGGAGACTGTGCACACTTTTTGAATTTCATAAAACACTGTTTAGTATGTTTTTTAAGTCTTTTGTTTTACGGGGACACAGGAAGTGTCCTCATAAACCATGTTTACGTTGTAGTACCCATGTCATTATACACATTTGTGTCCTCATAAACCATATATACCAGAACACACACACACACACGTCTGGTTTATTATCTTTGTGGGGACTCTCCATAGGCGCAATGGTTTTTATACTGTCCACACTGTATTTTCTATCCCCTTACCCTAACCCTACCCCTAAACCTAACCCTTACAGAAAACTTTCTGCATTTTTACTTTCTCAAAAAATCTCATTCTGTATGATTTCTAAGCTTTTGTACCCATGGGGACCTCAATTTAGGTCCCCATCGTGACACGAGTCCCCATTAGTATGTGTGTATTCAGGTTTAAGTCCCCACCAGTATATATAAACCAAAAGCACACACACACACACACACACACACACAGGTATTCCTATCATTATGAGTTCATTCCATAGGCATAATGTTTTTTTGTTTTCTACTGCACAAACTGTATTTTCTATCCTATTTTTCAAGCTATTTTAATTATGAGGAAAGTTTATGTTGTTATACCGGTATAATATCCATGTCATGTCACTTATAGTTACTTACATTACACATGATTTCACCTCCACTATAAATGTCTATGTACAGTATATCTTTTGTTAACTATGGCCATTAGGTTAAGCATATTCTTCTCTTTTTCTGTATCTCTGGATCTACAGTAAGAGTTGTGACGATATGGATTGTTTTCTTTTTTGTTTCTGACAGTCTTTTTCGCAATAAATGATAAATCAAACACAAAGCAGTACAATGGTAAGAGTACATTCCTGCTTAGAAAAGACAATGAAAATGTTCCTCTGTCAAAATAAAACGGCTGTGAACTGTGAAAGTGATCCAGCTGAAATCAGCACGACATGGAAATGACTGATAGAACATTTTGAAATGCAAAATAAATAAAAATAAAAACAAAAGCTTAAATCCGCTTTTTCATTCTAATAGGCCTGTTATTTCAAAATCCATTCAATTAATAGTGTGTCACGGGAACATCTGTTTAATCAGAAACCGACATCAATAGTTCATATAATTCATATTCATATAACATATAACATATTAGAGGAAGGTAAATAATCATTAGGTCATTTTAGATCATCAGTTCGTTTGATATGGGTTTGTCATTGACTATCTCTTACAGGTCTCTTACAGAATCTCTCTTCAGGTTTTGTCAGTGTTTAACACCCGTCTGATGTTTCTCACGCGCTGTGATCGTGCTGCTGATGAAGAGTAAGTCTGAGAAACTCACCTGGACTGCAGGTACAGGGGAAACATCTGTCCGTCTGTGTCTGCTGGACATGAATCCTGGTGTGGGACAGGAACTGAAGTGAAGCGAAGGGTCACGTTATGAAGCATCTGATCCGGAGCTTTAGCATGTGCTGCCCGTTATCCTAATGAAGTTACTGAGCCTCTACAGACGGAGAAAGAGCGCTTCTTCACGCTTTACTAGACCAAAAACAAAACCCACATTCACAACAGTCTCCTACTGAACTTCAAACTTATATTACACTCACACGGAGTCAAACCACATCTCGTTTCATACTGTAGACATCACTGTGCCATCTAAACATACTTTAAGCAAGACTCTGAGTTACAAAGGAAAAGGACAAAGTAATATGATCATTACATGAACACACAGTCTCTAACCTCTCACTTCTCTTACAGTTCACAAGCAGCCTGTTCTGTCACTACATTCTCACTGTGTTAGGAGAAACAGTCAAAATCTTGTAAAATGACTGTTTCTGAAACACTACTTATCTGTCAGAGATTTCTGTCTCAGAGTTAAGAACTAAATTAATAATATGATCCCTTCATAAAGAGAGGGGAGTCTGTAGGGCACATGATCAGCAGGCCTCATTCATTCATCCTGATGTGTTTCCTTCACTCTGGTTGTGATCCTCTCACGCCCTCTGCTGTCCAAACCTGCTCTCTGTGTGAGAAACCACTGAACACATGCATCTGTCTCCAGCAGGGGGCGCTTCACATTTCACAACATCACAGTGACTTTGGTTTCATTCTTCATCTCACTGAGACTGGAAAATATTTACTGTATTAAAACACAATGAAAGGAAAGCAATTAAGAATTATTGTTATGTCGGCCAACTTATGTTAATAATATAAATCCTGACTTCGAATGTCCCTGACTGCACCTCTTCAAATTTTGACAAAAAAGGACATGAATTGCCCCATAGTTTTGCACACGTCTCTCAAACACAAACCAGGAAACTGCCTCACCTTTTCTGGTAAGAGAAAGTGAAAGTGAAGTGCTGTAGACGGACACTCAGTCTCTGTTTGGACACGATGGCAGAAGCCAGTATTCCAGTGGCTCAGGATCAGTTCACGTGTCCAGTGTGTCTGGATCTGCTGAAGGATCCAGTGGCGACTGCCTGTGGACACAGTTACTGTAAGAGCTGCATTACAGACTGCTGGAATGAGGAGGATCAGAAGGGAGTCTACAGCTGCCCTCAGTGCAGACAGACCTTCAGTCCCAGACCTGCTGTAGCTACAAATGTACTGCTGGCTGAAATGCTGGAGACACTGAAGATCACGAGACTCCGAACCGCTGGGTCTGAAGATGTGCAGTGTGACGTCTGTACTGGGACCAAACACAAAGCTGTCAAGTCCTGTCTGGTGTGTCTGAACTCTTACTGTCAGAATCACCTTGAGCAACACGAGAGTTTCTTCAGAAATAAGAGACACAAACTGACTGACGCCACTGGACGACTGCAGGAGATGATCTGCACAAAACACGATGAACAAAAAAAACTCTACTGTCGAACCGACCAGCGCTGCATTTGTTTACTGTGTATGGTGGATGAACACAAGAACCATGAGACTGTGACGGCTGAAGCAGAGAGGACAGAGAAACAGGTGTGAGCTCAGTGACATTATTCAACACAATCTGACTGATTATTCAGAGTCCTGATAACAGCACTGTGACTTTTGACTCTACAATGTGATTAAATCATTCACTCTGACTAATATAATAGTGCTTTACTATAATTAATTGCCATTGACTGAATGTTGGACCCAATAACCAGGATTATTACTGGTTTGTGTGATATTACTGATGTGTTTATCTGAATTTTGACAGAGGATTCTGAAAGAGACGCAAATGAAATATCGCCAGAGAATCCAGGAAGGAGAGAAAGAGTTTGAGGAGCTGAGAAAGACTGTGGACTCTTATAAGGTGAGTTTGTGCAGAAGAACAGCAGCTGATCGACTGATGTTCACTCAGTAAGAGCTGATTGTGCTGTGTGTCTAACAGCGCTCTGCACAGACAGCAGTGGAGGACAGTGAGAGGATCTTTACTGAGCTCATCCGCTCCATTGAGAGAAGCCGCTCTGAGCTGATACGGCTGATCAGAGATCAGGAAAAGCGAGCGCTGAGTCGAGCTGAAGGACGACTGGAGCGACTGGAGCAGGAGATCAATGATCTGAGGAGGAGAGACGCTGAGCTGGAGCAGCTTTCACACACACAGGATCACATCCAGTTCCTGCAGGTAACACAGATCTTCAGAAAAAGAGCTTCTCATGTGTTACACATGTCTGGAAAACACTGATTTATTTGTATGTGCACTGGTTTGGGTGGTTTATGGGGACACAAATTTGTATAATGACATGGGTATGACAATGTGAAGGTGGTTTATGAGGACTCTGCTTATGTCCCTGTGATTCGAAAGGCTTAAAAAACACACTAAATTGAGTTTTTTTTTTTTAATCTAAAAATGCACAAAGTTTCCTGTGAGGGATAAGTTTAGGTGTAGAGCGACAGCAAATACAGTTTGTACAGTATAAAAACCATTATGTCGATGGAGATTCCCAGTAAACCACCAATACCAACATGTGTGTGTTTGATCATTTTCACAAAACTTTAATGGCCCCTGAATATAAATATTTTTAATATCTGAACATGCAATATGTCAAAAGAAAGAATGTTTTTGTTCTAATCTTATGCAATCTTTTTTAATCAACACATTTTGAACAAAAGTGGAGTAAATTGCATTGTTAAAGTGCCCCTATTATGCCATTTTAAAGGTTGCTAATATTGTTTCATGAGACTCCTATAACAGGTTTACATGTATGCAAGGTCAAAAAACACCTTAGTTTTCTCCAAAAATAGATTTAATTTTACCCCATTTCTAAATGATTCGTAAACGACTCGTGCAAAGCAGTTTGAAGAATCAGTTTGAAGAAGCAGTTCGAAGAATCAGTCTCTCTAAACCCCGCCTTTCCGTGAGCCCTCACTGCTGTGATTGGTCAGATGGCACAGTCCTTTATGATTGGTCTACCATGTACAGCATGTCTGAAAATGAAACACCCATCGCCATAACTGAGGCCATGTCCACACTAATACATTTTCATTTGAAATGCATCTTTTTCTCTCCATTTTGGCCTGCCATCCACACTGAGATGGTGGTTTTGGTCAAGGAAAACTGAGCTTTTTGAAAACACTCCCCAAAGTGGATACATTT